>NW_027505904.1:0-83293 GCF_021521415.1 Bidens hawaiensis | reverse complement strand
TTGTGACAATCAATCCGGCCACATGCAAAGTTGTCTTTCTATTCTATGTAATCACAATCAATCCGGCCACAAACAATACACAAAGTAATACTTTATTGTAATCGTTTTACAGTAAATTATATATATGCGATATATTTTATAAAAATAAAAAGTTCTATGTATAAAAATACGATTGAAAATTTGCGGGTATTTATATAATTTTCATGATACAATGATGAGTTTAATTTTATTGATAATTTGACACAAAAAAATAAGTATCTCTTTGATTAACGAATAATCTAAGGGGTTAAGTGCATTGTTGAATTCAGAAAGAAGTCACATTTATTTAAATCTCAATAAAGTTGACTAATGATTGATGAGATCCAATTGGAACTTGTAAATAAAAAATAAATAATTTAGTTTTCAAACTATAATATTTATGTATGCGTCATGTATGTCGCTATGGTAGCCAACGATGGAGACCGATATTTAAGGTTGGACAAGGTGAAATTACATAAATGGTGTGTTTAACTATTAAAAGTTGATAGTATAAATAGTATACTTAACTGTCATATTTGACTATACTAGTCGATGACCAGTACCATGTAGTGGGGCATAATATTTGAAGATTGTTAGCGAGCCAAAGCTAACTCTACTCAAACTTTACACCAAGCCGACTCAGATCAGCTCCAAATTAAAGTTGAAATCTTAAAGTTGAGTTCGTATTCATTATTTTGATATTTATATAATTTGAATACTATTAATCATATTTTTGTAAAACATAAAAAAGAAAAAAAAAGTTGAGTAGTATTCAGAAATACATGATGGCTCAAAGTTTTACATTAAATAGTAGAATATATTGATAAGTATGTAATTATATGATATCCTGAGAAATTTTTTTAATTGTGACAAATTTATTATGTTTTTTATCACATATATAAAGGGTTAGATATGTAACTAATAGGAACATCAAATTGTAAACATTTAGCATTTAAAAAACTTGTACATTCATGCAGTAATAACTTGTATATTTCAAACCGTCCATCTGATTTGAAAGAAATTTATATTGAAACGTCGAAAAAGATAAGCTCGTTTAAATGGGTATGCTCGGATTTTTTTAATCATATTTTCGTAAAACATATAAGATTAAAATATAAAAAGGATAAAGTTGAGTTAAAAGTGGCTAACATGAGGAATCAAAGTTGTAACTATTTCTTAAATTAACAAAATTTGTGTAATATTGAGGTACCATAATTGTAATTATATTTGTTGAAATCAAATAAACGTAGGTGGATTGTGTTTAATAGACCACTTTGCCCCTTATACACATGTACATTATGCATTGAAATTTGTTAATCTCTTAAAACAAACGTCTTAATTTGCCCTTTAGTTATGTATTATATATAGTATAGATATATTGGTTTACCTAAAAATAATAAAATAATTGATACGTTATTACCACGTAATTACGGGCTCTTACTCATTTTTTTCCAGTAAGTGTCATGGTTTTACTAGAAATCTAATTTTAAAAAACAAAATGTGTGCGCGTAATTGGTGAGCCACCCTCAATCTTTGCTAGATTCACCCCTATGAAGACTCGCCTAATTTAGATGGCGTTACTCCCTTGTTTGAAATACGGGTCGTCGTATTGTTACAAGAACACACAATTCTACCACCGTTTTTGTTCTTATAGCTTTTCTTTGTATGCAAATGAATTCATCCGATTAGGTTAACCCGACATAAATCGGTTTCTATTATCAGTTATTGTAATTCCTCAAATTCAGTAAACTGTTTTTTTCTAACGATATTCATTTAGGTGTTGTTTGTTTTTGAAGACAAAAATTGTCTGCAATTTAATTTCATCTGATTTAATGTCTGCAACTGAAGATGTGGTCTGAAGGTCTGCAATATGAAAATATAATACAGTTTGTTTTATAAACTGGATATCGTCCGCATAAGCTGAAAATTAGTTACCTATCATATATATTACAGTAGATAAAAGTCATTTAACGTTTGTAGACTGCTAAAATAATTGGTAGTGGTGTACGAACTATGGAAATGGGTGGTGGTAGACGATTGTGGTAGAGGTGAACGGTGGGTGGTGGTGATGGACGGTTGTGGTGGTGGGGTGATGGTGGCCGACAATGGGTGGTGGTGGTGATGAACGGTGGTGGTGGGTGGTGGACTATGGTGGTGGTGGATGGTTGTGGCGGGTGGTGGTGGTGGTGGAGGGGTGGTGGTGGTGGCGGCGGAGGGTGGATGGTGGTGGCGGGTGGTGATGGCGACGGACGGTGGGTGGTGTTGGATAGTGGTGGTAATGGACGGTGGTTGTGGCCGACGGGGGTGGTGGTGGTGAGTGGTTGACATGGTGGTGGCGGACGATAGGTGGTGAACCTGGTGGACGGTGGTGGTGGCGGCGGACGGGTGGTGGTGGGTGGTGATGGTGGCGGCGTACGGTGGTGGGTGGCGGCGGACAGTGGATGGTGGTGGTGGTGGTGGTGGCGGTGGCGGACGGTGGGTGGTGGTGGTGTTGGACATTGGGTGTTAGTACTTGGTATGATGTTAAGAAGTGTGAAGATGGTGAAAAAAGCTTATTTTTAAGACCATAAAAGCAGTTTTCAGATATTTTTTTTTAAAACAAACAGTCTTCAAGAGCTTATGTCTGCGCGCCCGCAAACATAGGCTTCTTGCAGACCTTATAAGCAAAAACAAACACAACCTTAGCTTTAAAGTTTAAAGAATAAAAATGAAGTTAAAATATTTAATCACTTAAAACAAAAACTGAAAAAGTTCAATAATATAATGATAAAACCTTAATTAGTAGTTTTCATTTGGAATTTTATGAGTTACTGGATATGTTTTTAGCTAAGCAGTTAATGCGGAAAAATATCGGATATCGGTCCTAAGTACCGATATCTGAGATATCAGTTATTCTAGTGAGATATCGTTAATTTTTTTATCATGTAAAATTCATATATATATATAGCAATTTAAAACTAATAATTCAGTTTAGTCTCATACCATGAACAAATTAACCTTTTGCAAATTACAAAACACTAACAATCTTAGAAAAATAAGAATCGATTAAGACTTAAAACACTAACATTGAACACTAATAGTTGATAATTAAGAGTAATAACACTAAAATCAGGAGTATCGGTGATCTATCGGTCAAAAATTATTCCAATATCGATCAATTCTATTGATTTTATCGGTACTGATATTCTGATTTGTATATCGATAAGGACCGATAACCGATATATCACTGATATATCGGCGATATCGACTGTATAGTTCTTTAGTAGTCATTATTGACCGCTAGTCTTAGAACAATCTTAGAAAAATAGGAATCGATTAAGACTTAAAACACTAACATTGAACACTAATAGTTGATAATTAAGAGTAATAACACTAAAATCAGGAGTATCGGTGATCTATCGGCAAAAATTATTCCAATATCGATCAATTCTATTGATTTTATCGGTACTGATATTCTGATTTATATATCGATAAAGACCGATAACCGATATATCACTGATATATCGGCGATATCGACTGTATAGTTCTTTAGTAATCATTATTGACCGCTAGTCTTGAACATTGTTAAAGTTAAGTTCAACATAATTTGTTAAATCACTGGTTAATTAAAAGCCGGTGTTGACCTGCCCACTTCAACTAAGATTAAATATTATTTATTTATCTTTACATTTATTTTCCATTTTTATTTGAAAAACAAAACATGAAACACTGTATTTATTTAGAAAAATACCTTGTTTTCTAAACAAATTATTAAACACGTTATGTAAAGAGTTTTAAATAATTGTATGTTGGAATGTAAAGATGTTGAATGATATGTGTATTGTGTATAGTACACGAAACAAACATAATATATTTCTCGGTGAAATTCATGTTAGTCTAAAGGTGTTTCGCGTGCTGATAAAATGCCAGGTTGATCGCTAAATAGGTGTTGTTAAAATTGTCTCGCCATGATGTTAGTGGATGTAATATGTTTAAAATAAATATAAATTGAATCGCTGCAAAAAGAGAAAAAGCGATTTTTGGTAAGTCGTACCTTTTAAGCAAAGACATATAGTGTGTAAATGGTTAAATTGAAGCTCAAAAGAACATAAAACTCGTAATTTTCAAACTTGAGATTAGTATAAGCTCGACTTGTTTATTATTTCCAATTCGGGGTGAAACTCATACAATGCTAGCCAATCCGTGCTAAAATTTGAGCTCATAGTCAGCTCACGTGAGCACGGATTTAATATTTTCAGTTTTATACAAGTCTTAAATAAAAATTAACAGCAATCTCAAACTATACAAGTCTCAAATATTAGATTGCACTACCCTTAACTCAAACTCGATTCGGTTTCATGATGCCATCATCGGGTTTAAAAGGGATATTATTGTGAGGTGGATGAACATGATGCAAGAATCTATTAATCATCTCATAACTAGTAAAAGTAATCACAGCTGATGGTGTTGTTCTTAACAAATTAGTTCCACACCCTCTATAAAACCCCCACAAACCTTCTTTTGCATATATTTTCTTTACACAATCGATAACGCCTGTGTAACGCGTTTCTGAGTTTGTCACATGCCCTTGTTCTTGTAGTATCGAACGAATCACCTACCACATGAACATTGTAAAATATAACTTCAATCTAATTTTCAAGGGACGGTTTTAATATGCATTATGTGTAACTAATTACGTTATTTTTAAGCGTTACCATCATATAATCAAATGTTTGTAACAAAAAATATTATTAAATAAATTAGGTGAAAAAATATTATTAAATAAATTAGGGTCCGAATAATATTATGATCCATGATGTGTCAATAGTGTGTGAATAATGTGTTAGTGGTGTGCCGTGTGCTTATAGTCTTGTCCAATAGAAAAATTACTTGTATAGTCTATTTCAAAACTAAAATTCGAATGTCACACCCCGACCAAAGGCGGCAGAACATGCCGGGGTGCAACGATTGCTCATAAGCGCATGACACTATTTAAAGCGACAATATTTAACAAACTCATTTCATTTCACAACATCGAAAATGTCACATAACCAAATATTCATAACTCAAATACAACAAAATATAGCAAATCAAATATTGTTCATTTTTGCTAATATCCTAACGGTATTTGTGACGTTTTCTTCACCGAACTCCATAATCAACCTAGATGCAAACCTGTAACATTTCATAAAATAAAGTTTATCAACACAAAAGTTGGTGAGCAATTCATAAGTTTGAACAATAGATATATAGTATGAAAAGCCACAAAACTAGTATACAAAACCATAAATAATAGCTATAAACTTGGATAAATAGTTATCGCTAACAAGTTAGCGACACCCAACTATAAGGGTTGCCAAATAGTTTAGGATTTTATAGTTATCGTTAATTGCATTACGTTAACGACACCTTGCCATGAGGGGTTGCCAAATGGTCTAGGATTTATAGTTCCACCATCCAAAAGCGATAAACACATAGTCAAATAAGCATAGAACACCAAATCGAGCAATTATTCAAGTAAGGTATACAACAACGTTTGTGGTTTAAGACCCAAGTATAAAACATTTAGTTTAGATAAGTTGAAATGTCACCCCCAAAATAAAAGATAGAAAACGGGGTATGAAGTTACTCACATTCAAGTAATAAACTTGAAAGATTGATTATTTGGAGATTTGCCGGAACGACGAGTTTAACGTATGAAGCCTAAATAAAAGAAAGTCTTGGATTTAGAAAGGTTGTCTAGAAGATCTTTAAATAAAATAATTGTTGCAAAAACTAATCAATTAAAGTTCAAGGTTTAAAATGTAACTATTTAAGAATTTATAATAATAACCCTTTTAAAAAAATGTAAGTTTGCTCAAAACCGGGTTAAAGTATCTAACTTTAATATTTACTTAACCAATGTTAAGTAATAAGGTGGGGAAAATGCTAAAATGCGAGTTCCATTAGGCTAAAGATACTAAAACGGGTTTTTAACGAGTGTTCGGGTTGTCGGTTCGGGTCTTCACAAATGGTCAAACCCAAAGTCAACTTTCCAAAATATTAATTGTTATGAGATAACTCATTAAAACATACTAACACTTAACCAAGTATGTAGATCTATTGTTTAGAACTAACAACGCACGTTAAGCGAGTGTTCGGTTTTGTCGGTCCAAACTATGTTATGAGATCAAGTTGGATCCAACTATTCCAAGTACTTAAGAAAATAATTAAAATCAGTTTGTAAACTATTTTTTAAAGAAATATTCAAGTCTTGATAGCTAAAAACACACTTGTGTGTCTTAAGCGAGTAAAAGTCGGTATAGTTTGGTTTGGTTCGGTCTCCATCTCACAAATAGTTCATAGATGGTTTCTACATGCCCAAATATCATAGAACTTGTATATTGGTTTATAAATGAAGAAAACTTAAATTTTACAACAAAAAAAAAAGTTAACTACAAGTCTTTTAAGCAAAAGTTTCAGTTTAGTTCGGTTTCCATCTCCCAACGAGTTCATAGATGGATTCCATATGCTTAATATCAAAGAACTTGTAAAAATGATTTTTGAAACTCAAATCTAACAACAAACATGTTTAAACAACTATTTTAACAAAACTAGTAAACAAAAGTTCGGTTTCCGGTTTGGACTAGTTTCGGTTAAACCGAGGTTAGTCTTATACAAACCCACACCATGGAACTTGTAAATAAGATGAACAAACTAAAGGGTTAGAAGTTAGTCATAAGTGATATGTATAATAAGTTATGTGTGTGTAAATATATATCAAGAACACGAAGTCCTCCATGAAGCCTTGCCTTATGACATTCGAAACTTAACCAACCAGAGTCGGTGAAGTAACAAATAAAGGAAACAAGGGGTGTGTATTATATATATGTTGTACCACCATATTCAAGAGTTAGTAATGTTAGATGAACAAGTTAGAATGAAAGACTATAGTTAGTTTGACTTGAGAAGTCAAAACTTCAAGAATACATAAGAAATAACAACCTTGAATCTATGGAGTTTTGAGAGAGTTTTTGGAGATGTAGCAAGAGTAAAATGAAGAAGATGGGTGTGTATATATAGGAAAGGAGTGAAGGGTTGGGTATAAAGATTCTTTTATGGTTTGCATAAAAATAAGTATGTTTAAATGGTCAAACAATGCATAATATAAAAAAAATAATATTTTATATATTTTATATATTTTAAATGACAAGATCCAATATTTTATATATTTGAAATGTTCGGATTACAAACGGGTCGGGTTTACATAACAAAAGTGACCCGAAATTGACGAATGTCACACCGAACATCACTAAACATTTTGAGTTAACGAGATTAGTTAAGTCACCTCGTGTGGGTAAGTAGGCAATGAAGCAAGTATTTTGGACGCCGATGAAGCAATAGCAAGTTGCCCGGGGCTTAGATCTTTTGTAGTTTTATGATCTGCCAACTTGAAATGTACACGATCAACATTACAACTTTCAATGCACGATGTATAACTTTCAATGCGGTAACGTATTACTTACCCCTTTCAGCCAAGTAGCATTTGATCTTTTCATAGGCTGGAAATTGGATTGCAACATGAGTAGTACCAGCAAGAGAAGGCAAGAGTCCACTGTTGTAAAATATAAACCACAAATTGGTATTAAAGTAAACGAAAAAAAAATATATTTTGATACGGAAAATGACTAAAATGTTCATTAGAACAGTTAATGTTAAGATTTCAATAAATGTCCATTTGACCAGCTTTTTCTCATAATGTTCACCCACAATGTGGTTGCCCTGCACAGTTTTTAATTAATACATGACATGATTTTTAACCAACCTGATCCTGTCACTTGGCCAAAAATATCTTCCGATACCAAATATAGTATCGTCCGATACCAAAAAATTGTCATCGGAAGCCAAAAAAATATCGTCAAAAGCCAAAAAAATCTTGTCGGAAGCCAAAAAATCTCATCCGAAGCCAAAAAAATCTCGTCGGATGCTTAAAAGTCCCGTCATTATGACGCGTGACAAAATCTTGTTGGTTGAAAATCTTGTAAGCTAATAATTATAAGTCGTGTGAGTCGACAAAATTGAGGATGGGCATTACGGGAAAAACTAGTTAAATTAACATTTTGTTTACTTTAACTGGTCAAATGGATATTTTGTTTTTTTTTTCTAGTTTATAATAGAAGTACAACTCATAAAGCTTACCTGTACAACCCTATAAAGCCTTCCTTACGAATTATATGCCTAAATGCAGAAGATATGCTTGTATACTGCACTACACCAACTCTCTCCTTTTGTGTCTACAAGAGAAAAAAAAATATTAATTATAACAAAAAAACTTCATTTTTTTTATAACTTTACATACTTAAAAAACAAGAGGAAGAAAAACACATACTTGGAGTCTTGTTTTGACAACCCACATTGGATTTGTGGTGATTGCGGTGGCCGCTCCAGCCAGTGGCGGATCCAGAAATTTTTTTTAGGTGGTGCACTACTTTTAGACTCGGATGTAAAAAATTCCGGGTCGGTTCGAGATTTGGGTCAATTCGATAGTTCAAGCAAAGCTCATTAGATAATAAAAATGCGATAAAACTAGCAATCTAACAAATTAAAACTAACTATCTAACAAATTAAAACTAAATTTTAACAATTAACAACATCAAAACAATTAACATTTAACAAATGAATCTAAAACCCTAAAATTGATATAAAAATTAGAAAGAAGCAAACTGCCATTGTCTAGTGTTTATGGAACAATAACCAGATAAAAAAGATCAAGATTATGATTAGAAAGTTTGCAGTAAATATTAACAGTTTGATTAAGGTTTCTGCTAACAGTATGAAGTCTTAGGTCCATTATGTTGGTGTTTTCTTCTATAGTTTATTTATTTATTTTTTGCTTCTTCCTGTAAGTTATATTTAGAACTTTTTTGTTTTAAGGAAGAATTCGTGTGAGTTAAAAATGTATAAGAGGATAATAATAACTCCAAATTTGCATAAGCCTACAATCAAGTATAGAATGCGTTGATATCTATGCAGTTTGATTGGGATCCTTAGACCTTAGAAAAGACTAAATGGGAAGTTTCATGAGTCTTTTGGTTCCATGATTATCATGCTAACAGGCTTCAGTCATTGATTATTTTCATGATGTCAAATAGCATACCGTATAGGAAGACAACAACCGAGTAGGTCTACAATAAAGCCCGTGAGAACCACAAATACTGCAATAATTAATCTAAAGTCTAAACCATTCATTTAAAATTAAAATTAAAATTAAATGAAAGGGTATAATTGTAAAACATTAAATGATTTCTGTATTGTTACTTAAATGAAATGGTATAATTGCAAAACACTAGACAGGGCTGAATTAGAAAAAACAAAAAGTTCTAAAATTAGTAAGGTGCACGAAATCGAACCTGCAACCTCCAATTTACAAAGATTAGAACTTACCAACAAAGCCAGCGCACGTTTTTGTATTTTGGATGGTTCCTTTCTAATTTATAAGTTTGTTCACTATAATAATTTCTATATATCAATACACTATTATTTCGAAACTCGGGTGGTTCCGGGGAACCACCCATTTGTATACTGGATCCGCCCTTGGCTCCAGCAACTGAAGCAGCTACTACGTTCGCCCCAAGTGTAAGATGCCCATTGTCGCCGACTGCAATTGTTTTTAAAAAGTTAAAACAATATATCGAGTTAATAGTTTAGACTGAAACATTATCTTTCAGGGTGATTCGGGTGGTTTTAATGAAAATTTGGGCCGAACTGCTAACTACAGTTTTAGAAAACAACAACCCAAATGACTTCCCAGTCAGACAGTTTAATCGTTTGAACCAACTTTATTTTATCAAATTGTTTTTTTTATTAAAAGTTTTAAAATAATAAAAGATTGTGCATGAATATAATACATATTCACAACTACATAATCCAAAAAAACTTTATATAAATTATAAATGTTAAACGACGGGCGCGGTTTACAAAGCCGACATATAATTAAATCCGACCATCAAAAAAAACGTATGCATCTCAATCTAGCTGAACATGCCAACTTATTTGTTTAAATGGTTCAATCAGGTTCAACGGTTTATAAAAACCCCTAATTACATTACTAGCGAGACGTCATAAAGTAATTATAGTAACTAGTAACCAACCATGTGACTCAAGAAGCTCTTTGAGTTGCCCATAAACAGTAAAATAGACCTATATAAAAAAATATTTATACCAAGATTAAAATTTATATATAAAAATCGGAAATATAATAATAATAATAATAATACTCACAGCCCTGTTTGGAAGTAATGCAGCTAATGTTGGTGAAAGGCCACAACGTAGTCCCCTTGGTCCATCATTTCTTATAATGGCTTGTAGGCTTGTGACAATAACACTGCCTAATCAATGTCAAATAATAAAAATTCGTATAATTGTCCCAAAGATTTCATAAAAAATGTATATAACCTTTGTTAACGAGTCGCCATCAGACATAATTTCGCCTAATAATGACACACGTCATGATCTGATTCGTCCAAAATTCGTATATTGTCTAAATTTTCGTTGAATTTTTTTTATTGAGAGTAAAAAAGTTAGTGTTTATAGTTAACATCGGTTTAGTCAATGTTCATTTTGATAATTTTTCATTTGTGTCACGTAGTCATGTAATAGTAATCAAGTTTTAAAACTTGCATATATTACACATTGGCATGAAATTACCTTTTACATCGGGCCGGCCCAAAACTTGCATTTTTGTCTTAATCACGTCCAATGGGCTCATGAGTGTGGCAGCAATGGCCCCTACATCAGATTATAAAAAACCTAAATTGTGTCCGTAGGCTATAAACAGTAATATATACAAATAAAATTACACGGTAATATACTAATATGATCTCAGTTGACGGTTTTAAAAAAATGAGAAGCACACAAAAGCGACAAGGTATAAAACGGAAGCACAAAGGTGTTAAATGAGTCATGTTTGCAAGTTGGTAGGCCTAACATCTTACGAAACCGAAATTTTGACACGAATTTGAAAATCATGTTAGATAAATGAACCCAAACATGACATGACTTTTCACAAGATAAATCAAACACGAAAATCATGTTAGCCACATGGACCCGACAAAACATGAGTTTTCATAGGCATGCACGAATACACCAGTTCTTGAAATGTTTGCAAATTTACAAAGAATACAAATATGTATAAACAATTTCATTTTAAGTTTTACACTATAAAATCTATCTTTGTGTTTGAGTCATCTTTAATCCTTTTGGTATAAAGTACTCAGTTAACTTTATGACGTAAAATACAAAAGAATGTATACCTGCAAAGGCACCGGAAACAACATCGTAGATGACATCCCTACCGTTTCGTGGCTCTCCAGTGGCCATACTCCTACAAGACTGAATTTTTTTCTAAATAGATTTAATCCAAAACTCGAATAAACAAGCATTTATTAAAGTTGCAAGCCAAGTTTGCGTATTCAAATTGTTTGATCTAAATTTGGAATGTTTCAACTTTTATTATTAAGTCCAATTGCCCCATGTTATGTTTTGACGATCCATTTGAAATATTATAACCTCTAATTGTACACCCTTTGGGGATTATTTAATTCCTATAACAATTTCATTTTTAATCATAATAAAAAAATCTAATCATGTTGTCAAGCTTCTAGTGTCGTGTGTTACATATATGTCAAATATGAATTACGTGTATACCTTTTATTCGCGTATTAGACTTTAATTTCATAAGTTCATAAATAAGTGTATATATGTGCTGCGCGACTACTCGACTAGAAGTCACGTATTATCCATTTGCTTGATCAGAAACCATCGACGGTTTTAATTGTACAACTTCTTAATATTATTTTTACTTTTCTTTTTATCATGTGATTGTTCTAACTTTTTTACAAACGCTATCTAAAATTCTAAACAATATATTTAATCTTTTGATTTTTAAAATATATTGATGGAATAACTAAGCATAATTGTACAAACGTTGACAACATCTTTGTTGACCTTAGTGTGTTTTACAATCTTAACGGTGTAATCTAAGAACATGAATTATTTGATGTATTTTTATATCTTAAATGGTTACATGTATTTTTTTTATTTTTTATATCACGGTTCTGTTCTTTATACTCCAGATGACTTTTGTTCAGAATAACAACACACTGAAACTACTCTCACAGGATATATTTGATTGTGGAGTTGTTCTTTATTTACAGTCAATACATTAAACGTCACAAGTATCTAAGGTTTTACATGACTCAATATCTCGTGTGTGAACGAAACAATATAACATATAGTTATTGCATAAGCGATTTGATTTATATACATTTTTTTTTATTTTGACAAAGTGAAAAAAATATATGTTAATATAAATAATTTTTTTAATAGCTAAATGTTTAGAATGAACCATTGACCTTATATTCTACGTTTTAGTCACTATATATGATAGGATATACTCAACATATATATTTCATAGGTAATTGATTAGTCGCTTGATTGTTGTAGCCTCTATGGCATGGGTATATTTCAAGTTTTCAACCATCTTAATATGCATTCAACGAATATAATTGCTTCCCTTTTCGTTATTTATTTATTTGTTTATTTATTTATAAACCTGTTTAAAATTTGAGCATGAAGAAGGACCAGGCCCACGTAGGCCCAATAGCAAATAAGAAAACATAATCTAGTAGCCCGAGCTAGAGATGTTCAACGAAACCGGTTCCTGGAACCGAACCGGTGGACCCGAACCGGACCCGAACCGGTTCCTACCCGTTTTTTGTAGGAACCGGACCCTATCTGATTCAACCCGATGATCCGTGACCGGTTCTTGCATTTCTGAGTGGGGGCGGGTAGGAACCGGAACCGAACCGGAACCGGTTCTGGAACCGAACCATTCGGAACCGGTTCCTAACCGGTTCTAGCCGTTGGATCGAATATAGCCGTTGGAAATCGTTTTTTTGGCCGTTTTTTGACCGTTGGGGTCAAAAATAGCCGTTTTTTGGCTCCCCCAAGCACCCCACTGTATTTGGTGTCATGGGTTCATCACAACACTCAAAACGCAAATCCGAACGCAAAAAAATACAAAAAAACGCTATTACAACGTTTTGAGTTCTCTAATCTCTTGTTTTCTCTTCTTCTATATTCATATTTGTTGTTATGGCTGCCTCACAATCATCGGTTGGTCAAGGTTCCAACGCCGAACCAAGTTTCGTTCGTATTGTACCTCATAATCGTAATCAAGAGATTTGGTGCAATTGGGATTTGGTTGAATTGAGTGACCATTCATTGAAGGCTCGGTCCAAGTTTTGTGGGATTTATTTAAACCCACTTTCGAATTCAAATTTGAAGAAACGCATCGAAAAACCGTATTGCAAGGCGTTGAAAAAGAACGTCGATTCGCAACAAACGCAAATGGATAGTGAAGGCGGAATATTTACATACCAAATTGATCGAGTTCAAGATCGTATGGCGAAGTTTGTGATTCAAGAAGCTTTGCCGTTTAGCCACTTCGACAACCCTCGCTTAACCGCCATGATTCAACCACAATACACTCACGTAAGTCGTCATACTCTTAAACGTTATTGTTTAAAATTGTGGAAGAAGGCCAAAGAGGTACTAATTGCATATTTTGAAAATATAAATACGGGAATAAACTTAACTAGTGATGTTTGGTCGGCTCCACATGGTCTACCCGAATCTTATCTTTGTGTCACCGCTCATTGGGTAGACCCGCCATCGTGGGAAATGATGAAACGCACCATTGCTTTCGAACTCTTTGAGTATCCACATATGGGAGATAATTTGTTTGAAATTTTAGATTATGTTATAAAAACTTATAAACTAGAAAATAAAATATTTTCAATGGCATTTGATAACGCGTCGAATAATACATCGGCGGTTGATAAATTAAAATTAAAATATACGCCGATTTGCAATGGTGTATTTTTTCACTCAAGGTGTGTTGCACATATCATTAATTTAATCGTGCAAGACGGACTTGCTTCGGATGAGGTTACATCGGTTATAAACGATTTTAGACTAATGATACATGGAGTTTTTAAGAAAAGTAAAAAAAGACAAATGGAATATAGAAAATTTTGTAAAGATACGGGAAGAAAAGCTTTGGGAGCTAATTGGGATGTACCTCATCGATGGAATTCCACTTGCATAATGTTTCAAAGTGCTTTGAAACAAAGAGAAACTTTACAAATGTTTCATTCTAGTCTTGCCGAGAATGATTTGGCAATCCCCTTTTCAAATGAGAAATGGGAAATTATCAATGACTTATCGACTTTTCTTGAAGTTTTTAAAACATCAACTACGAAACTATCGGGAACGTATTATCCGACAAGTCCCTTGGTTCTTTCGGAGTTATTTTTAATCGTTAACAATCTTAAAGAATTTGAAAATAAAAGTCAAATGATTTCAAACATCATATTACCAATGAAGTTTAAATTAAAAAAAATACTTTCTTGAATTGCCACCGGTTTTTACTTGCGCCGCCGCTTTAAACCCAATGTTAAATGTTACGGGGGTTGAATGTGTGATAGACGAAATTTTTTCAGCCTTAGATATGCATGAAGTTGACCCAAACTTTTCAACAGAGGCAAAAAATGATTTTAACTTGAATTTTAAATTTATGTATGACTTTTATTTAAATAAATATGGGTCAAACATACACATGCCTATGCCGGGGGGTCTTCATCAAGTTCAAGTGCTACTAGAGTACGAGATCCCATGATTAGCCTTATGAACACCGTTCGCAACGTAACGGCTAAAAAACAAAGGGGTAACACCCCTTCAAGCGAACTAGGAAGGTATAGTGCAAATGATTACTCTACCGGTTTATCCGAAGAGGAATATGGCACTTTTGATGTTTTGGCTTGGTGGAAGGTAAAGGAAACCGAGTTTCCGATTCTTGCCACCATGGCCCGTGATTTACTAACCGTCCAAGCTTCTACGGTAGCTTCGGAATCCGCTTTTTCTCTTAGTGGCAGGGTAATATCGGTGAGAAGAACAAGACTAAATTCGGAGTCGGTGGAGATGTGCATTTGCTTAAAGGATCACTTGGACTCAATCGATCGTATTCAACACGTAACCACTCTCGAAGATGAAACACCACTTGATGTTCGAGTGCACGACGAACAAGAAGGCATTTCTACAAGTAATTCCGAGGAAGAAGTCGCTGCTCAATAATTACGACGAACAAGAAGGCTTTTCTAGAAATAATATGTCACAACTTTATATTTATAAGTTTAATGTTTTGTTAGTTTGTTTTTGAAGATTTTAAAACATGTAACCTTTTTTTTTTTGAACTTCTTAAAGTAAATAAAATGAATTTTATGTTAATTGTTTTGTTTATTTTTCATGCTATACAAATACGAATCGTAGTTTAGAATCCAAATCGCAAACGAAAAACGAAAAAAAAAAAACTAAATGCACTTGTATTGCAAATCCAATGAACAAGTTTACATTGTACAATGGTTACATATTTAACTGATGATGTTCCAACTGATGAAACTCTACAACTGATGTGTCACTGATTCATATTTTGCATCAGTGACAACAAACTCTGCAACTGATGAATGTTCCCACTGATGAGTATTCCTCATCAGTGGCAACCTTCAGTAGTTGTCATCAGTGGCAACCTTCAGTAGTTGTCTTCAGTGGCAACCTTCAGTAGTTGTTTTCAGTGGCAAACATCTTCAGTAGTTGTCTTTTCTTCATCAGTTAATTGTTTATTTTTATGTTAATTGTTTTTTTTATTTTTCATGTTATACAAATACAAATCGTAGTTTAGAATCCAAATCGCAAACGAAAAACGAAAAAAAAAAAAATTTTTTTACACTGTAACCGGTTGGAACCGGTTACGGTACAGGAACCGGGTTAGGAACCGGTAAGAACCGGTTAGATAGGTTAGGGGTCCGAGGGTGGGAGAACCGGTTCGGTTCCTTAACCGGTTCGAGCCTGGAACCGGTTTAAAAGGGGGTTTTGAATATAGGAACCGGTTAGGAACCGGTTCGGTTCCTAGTCCCAAACCGTTTTGAACATGCCTAGCCCGAGCCCACACAGCCTAAATCATATTTCCATGATCAAACCTTATTTTTTTCTCCCAATCCCACATTCATGAAACTTCGGTTAATAAATAAGGGTTTAAAAGTTTGTCTCCTGTTTAGTGTTTCTAGAACTGCTCCTAATCCACATATGGTTAACCTTGTAGGATTTAAACCCTTCACTTTTAAAATATACGAAGACACCTTACACCATAATATCCTTTAGAGACGTCTCTTGTTTATTTAACAATATTAGTGCGCACTAAATGGCCGGTATAGTTTCTGTTTATACAAGTATACAACCGTTAACAAATCCATAGTCAACATTATACAAAATTGAAATGCTAATAAGACTTCAACAAACGTCGACTTCAAATATAGAGTCAACTTATTCAATAAAAACTCGGGAAATGAATCTATTATAAACAAATATCCGTCAGCCATAACACCAAAGTTTTCATCAACATTTCTTTCTTTTTTTAGCCAACCGACTCTTTCCTTGACAAAATTCTTGGATTCGTAATTGGTGATGGACATTTTTCTATAAATTTCCAAATGTGTGTGTTTATGTGTGTATATTGTAGGTGTATATGTGTGAATGCTATTATGCTAATGTGTAGCACTATTGATTTATTTAATTTTGATATGTGGGTTGGGCATTTACTTTATTATATTATGGAGAAGAATAGATATGCTTTATCATATGACCAAATTCACCTTTGGTTTGTTTGTGATGTATATGGTCATGGTGTCTATAGTTTATTAAAGAAATGTGTGGAGGGCATAAGCATTCCACATGCGGGTACCTTTTTGTAATTATTAATTATTTTGCCAAGATTATAATTTAATAAAAATCGACTTTATTCTTTATTTATTTTATCAATATTCCTTATGGGAGATATACAATGATTGTCGTTATTCGTATTTATTTATATTAAGATACTTTGTTAGAGTATCTACTAATCTAAGTGAGCATGCTTGGTCAATAATTAAATATATAAAAGTATAAAACCAACATGTAATGAGGTTGAGCATGGATTGGACTGGTTTGGATTAGTTGAATTTTCGCTTAAAATTATTATTATTATTATTATTATTATTATTTTGGAATGGCTAAATTCATCATAAACTACTAGCAAGTAGCTATAGAACACTCAAGTTTTCATCCCATCGTATGTTACGTGGAGAGTTCTGCTCTTGTGACGGCACAACGACTGTCAAGTGGCAGTCGACGGTATGTTTTCAGGGAGAACGCCCAAGCCAAACTTTGAAGCCAGCGTGGACCCTGTTAAGATAACATAGTATGTCTAGAGTGAGCATCAGGGCTCTCCAAAATTAGAGAGTGGGGTAGCCTAAATACAAGAAAGTCGTCGTTCTGAAAAAAGAAGAAGCTAGAGAACACAAACATCATGAAAAAAAGAGCCTAATTTACAACGAAATCTTTGTCCAATCTAACGTAGACAAGCATTTAAAAGATCGGTTTTTATCCAAAGATACTTCAACACCTTTATGTCTTCGAAAGTCTTATTTAGGTTTGCTGGCTTTTTATCAAAGACAACTTCGTTTCTAGAAGTTATCCTTTCTCTGATAATGAAATAACTCAATAAGTCAATAACTCATTTTTATGTTATACAGGTAAAACGACCAAAACTAGGTTTTAAATTTGAACCAAAGTTGAAGTTTTAGTCTTTTAGGTCATCAAGGTTTTCCTTTTCTATTACGCTAAGTGTAGTGGACGAATTGTTTGGGCGAAATGGTGTGCGAACATCGCATCCAGGCGATTTTTGGGGCGAATTGTGGGGGGGGGGGGGGTTGCAACTATTTGTCACCTGTTGTGTGTATATGTTTAATATTATTATATAGGTGTGTGTGATATATATATATATGTGTATATGTTTAATATTATTATATAGGTGTGTGTGATATATATATATGTGTGTGTGTGTATGTTTAATATTATTATATATAGGTGCGTGATATATATATATATATATATATATATATATATATATATATATATCACACACCTATATAATAATATTAAACATATACATGGGGCTACATCATTACACCCAAAAAACGAAAACTCACCATTTGCTGATTAGGCGTCACATGACGCAAACGTCCCATTTTGTAGCTCATCCACTACACATAACTTTACGTAGAAAGTTATCTTTTTTGTTTACTTCTTTTTCTTTTTTCTAAATGCCAAGCATGTTTCTATTTTATACTTGCAATAATTATAAAAATTATTATGAGATTATTTCATAGTACAAAATGTATTAATTATTCTAAGAATATTTCATAATTCAAATGAACTTCAATAAGTATACCCACTTGAAACCATTCTTTTTATATTTTATGTATTAAGTCCGCTAGTGGTGCTCTTTCACCATATAGAGCACCTAAAAGCATACTCCACAAACACAATGCAATATACTCCATGGTTATTTTTATAACTATAAAGCTTCTTTTGAATAGCATATTCTTTTAAAAGGTTTTGATTCTTTGGTATATTTTAAATAAATACAAGCATGTAAGTATATCACAATAGAAAAACCTAACCTATTGAGCAACTTAAAGAACCAAACAATAAGTTTACGGACAACAATATTGAGAAAAATATAAGGGTGCTGGAGTAATTTATCACATAAAAGAAAACTTGGCAGCCTATGAATTGATTGTATGGTACAATGTCTAACATATCCAACTAACAATATGTTTTTGTATCAAGATTGACATATTAAGCTTAAACACAAAGTCAAATTTTAGCAACTTTTGATTGTCGATAATTCGAGTCTCGTTATGAATTATGGAGTAGATTAGGTGTGGTTGATTCCTATATGACACAATATGTATGATTTGGATGAAAAATTCCTAACATGATCCAGATATGACATAAAAAATGACAGCTTATTGGGTTGGTTAACAGTCTGATACTAACCTTGAACATGTATAATTGTATTTAATAAATGACTAACCAAGCACGGCCCACTAAATAAACATGTTAAGATGGTTAAGCGTTTTTTAAAAAGTTCATACCTAGATTTTTCATTTTAGAGATGAAAAAGGTTAAGTACGATCTCACTTTCAAAGAAAATCTATCCACAGTTATGGTCGTGCTTTTTTAGTTCGCCGACTAAACAAAAAATTTTAGTCCAAACCAACCCATAGTTATTCTTAACCCATTATTTGGTCAAATTTGTTGAACTCCAATATTACTCTTTCACATCTAGCCATAAGAAAACTTAACTTGACTTTAATTATAGCTTTATTTAAGAATTCATTGTTAGACACAGTCTAAACCCTAAGGCTCTCCGTTGTGGAGATAAAAACATGTGTCATTGACCTAGTCGCCACCAAATGGCGCCGCCATTCCACAACACCCTAATCTCCATGATGGTTGGGTAGAATTACTGAATGAATACGAGCTGTAGCTAATACCCGAGGCATAAAAGAAGCATTTTCCACGGGATCCCGAAACCACCAGCCACCCCGACCTAATTCATGATGAGCCCACCAACTTCTTGGCAAAATGCCTACGGTTAAAAACCACCGACATGTCAAGATCAAAATTCGAATTGGTTCCTGGTCCTGGTCAGAGACCACTGTGTTCGCGCCGGCGATCCAACAAAAAAGCGAAGTAGTGGTCTCTTTCTTTCCATTACGAACGACACGCTTCGCCTACTCCCTCCCCGTGTCCACTAGCGCTCCTGAACACATTTTCACCTACACCGCCATCTCAACCAAGGCGTCATCCCCTCTTGGTGGATAGGGTTTACTTCAAACTCACCAATCATATTCAAACACTCGAATATTTTTTTTCTTTTATTTTAAATGTTAGTTAAACCAATTTAATTAATCCACAACGCGCTAGTTAAGTCTCTTATGTCTAAATGGCAGTAACGTGGCACAATAACCAACTCTTGTTAGTTATCTCACAACACATAGCCTAATAACAAATAACCGATACCTTATTACCTCATACCTACTTACATGATCTAACTCTAACAATCAATAACCAAACTTAAGATTAACGATCACCATGTTGTTCGTTTCGACTTTTGCATTAACTTTTTGGACAAATTGCAAGGATTTATTTAAAGCTCAAAATTCAATCTTTACATAGAAACATAGGCAAGAGGAGATATAGTTATGTAATTATTTTCATCTTATATACATCAAGTTTTACTCGATTTACACTCAACTCTTACAAGTTTCATAGTTATAGGTTTACACATTAATTTCAATAATTTTACATCCTTCAAATTAAAATAACAAAAATCCCGACATTACATTTTACTATGAAATAAAGTACAGGCGCTACTTTTCTTATAAAGTGTTATCCTTAATCTCCTACAAAAAAGAAAGTTATTGAAAGTGAAATGACTAAAAAAGAGAAAAACTAACTAGTTAATAAAAAAAAATTGATGTTACCACTTACCACTGTTTTAAAGCATTTCAAGATCAGTTCAATGTCTTTATCAAGTAGAATATTTGACCCACAAATGAATGTAGCCACTTTTCAAGAGCAAGTTCTACCGGACCACTTATTAAGTACAAAAAAGCCAAGCATTTTGTGTTTGTTGTACCCAGTTTGCTTTTTCTGTCATTAAAATATAAAAGTTACAAAAAAATGTTTGATTTATAAATGGTATAAAATCATAGAATTGATTATTTCATAGTCTATACTCTTTAGTCCATTTTAAACTTGATTCGAATTATCACGGCGTTTTATTATTCAAAACACTTCTTGTCATTTCACACGGTTTACGCGTACCGGTTCCTAGAAGAGTTAATTTCTCTTATAGCTAAACCATTTTTTATTCTTAACTCGCCTTTGGACTCGTATTTTGTTCGTACACAATCAACATAGGTTTAACGACGTTATAAAAAGATTGTTAAGTTGTATTTGAATCTAACCACCCAACAAACCTAACCAGATGTAATTTTAAACTATAAAACAAACCGAAATATATATTTGGTTTTCATTCAAACCAAATTAGTTATTCGATTTCAAAACTCATTTCGGTTAATCGAGATAACCGAATTCATATATATCAGCCATGAATTTTTGTAATTGTACAACCCAACACCACTTTACCTATTATTACAAACCCAGGGAAACTGAACCGTGAAACCCGAAATCTAAGCCAACGAAATCCCATATGGTAAAGTTCGTTTTGAAATGAATACAAATCAAATTCAGATTCGGTTTCTGGTTCGATTTGATTTTCAAGTTAACCGATAATATAATAAGAAAAACCGAGGAAATCAAATCAAGAAACTCTATACATCAAAACCCAAACCCACAAATATCCTGCTAGCTCATGTCTTATTTTGAGTTTTGATTATTTTCTAGTAGTTTTATGATTTTTTATTGGCTAACTTATGGTGAATGTGATTTTTCTTAGTGATATAATTATGGCTAGCTCTAAGTTAAGTTGTATACTTGTATATTATCTAATTAAAGAAAAATGAGAATTATAAAGTTAAGATCAAGCGGGAGTGGGGTCAGCTCCGAATGTGATGGGGTTTGTCTGGTACTCTGGTCGGACTTGTGACACCACCAATGTGTCACATGCCACCTTGTAATTGGCACATCCTGCTTGCACTTTCCTCATGTTTTTCAAAATTTCAAATCCACTTTGGACTTGTTCTCTTCAATTTACATATGTACCCTCCAGGCATGTTGCCTTTTGTTGCTTCAAAAATCTTGTTTTCCCTATTTAGCTTCACTTTTTAAGGTATATGATTGTAGTTTGGGGGTTGTGTGACAATTTTATCTTGAATCAATCACAAATCTGATCGATTAAAAGGTAGTATTTGAATTATTTAACATGTTTCTAAAACTTATTCATTAAAATGCTCCATAAATGATTAAGAGTTGTATTTTTAGTGTAACAAACACACTCACTTATGATTGATTCAAATATACTCTCTTAATGAAATTATAAAGAGGCTACCAAACATACCCTAGTATTTTACGACTTTTTTTACACAAATGTTTTAACTTGTATCATCATTTTTATTAACTATATATGGGGGTGCTTGGGGTACCCTTCGGGTACATGAGCTTCTTTTTTATTAGCACCCCAATAAAATCGGCAAATGAAATAAGTTAAGAAAATTGTTTTTCACTACTAGAATCGCGTAACTAGTTGTATGTGATGGAACACCATGTTATTGGTTGGTATGCATTCTTGTAGTTTGGTACTTCGGTAAAAAAATGAGGTGTTCTCATTTGGTTGGATGATACAAATCGAGTTCTTCGGGCACTTCAGTTGTGCCCCCAAGTTCCTTGATTTGAAAAAATAATTCTATAGTAGCAGGTAATATAAAGTTACATATTAAACCATGGTGTAAGTTATGAAGAAATACGTTATCTAAAAGAAGTTTGTTGTTCCTCATATTTATCATAAGCCCATATATAAACCAACCTGTTTTCCTCATATTTATCAGTTTTCTCAAGTGTTCATTAAGCAACGTAACGTATGTTATTCTACATATATTTATTCATTGAAAGTCAAACTCGCTAACACAAAACACATTTATAATTAGGATGATAAGCTTTAACATAAATATACTGGTAAATTCTATCAAACTACTTGCATAATCAAACACAATCCTCACAAATATTAAGTACCTTTTGTTAAATATGTGATACAAGAACTCAACTTTGGTGAACAGGTTATAAAGCATGGTAGTGATCAAACACTTTCTATCGAGTCTTTGTGTGGTCAAGTTCCAAGTCAGGAATCAAACTTGAAACAAGCTCAGATGGAATATCGCATTGTCAACCTGATTCGATAAGCGTTCGTGAATAGTTCATGAGCAAGTTCATTCCTTAGTGAAAGAATATGAACAAGGCCATGTTCGTGTTCGTTCAATTTTTTTACAGCCATATATCAAATTATTGTATAAGTTTCTGTTAAGTAAGTTGATATGAGTTGTGTTAAGTAAGAGTCAAATTTGTTTTTAGAGGATGAAGAGGTATGTACCCGCCTCAACACCAAGCAAGGCGGGTCAACCCACAAGATAAAGACATTATGAAGGCACAAAGCCAAAACCTATGCGCGTGGCGCATACAAAACATGCTCAGGCATCATATGCCCAGGCACACATATGCTCGCGCATCACATATGCGCGCAGCGCATCAGCGCGCGGCGCATATCACATGCTCGTGCATATCACATCTGCGCATGAAATATCTGCGCGTGAGAATAAAGAGAAGACCCCGCGCATCCTCAGGGTGAGCGCATATCATACGTGCACATAATCAACCTCGTCCTTATCCAAATCAGGATTAGGGCAACCTTGATTGTGCACATCAGACAACCTTCCAGAAGGTATCTTTTTAAGGAGAAAGAATATGCTGATGTTGATAGCTGCCGAATGAAAGGTCGACAACTCAGCATGACACATGTGTTACCACGTGATTACAACCAACGAGAAAGCGCCAGGTGTCCCGGAGGACACGTGGCGCAGTGCGATTGGAGGAAGCCAACGAGGTTGAGCCCAACCGGTGGTAACCCTAGCACTATAAATACAGCATCAACTCCACTTTGATGACACATTCACACTCAATCATTGACAGTTACAAGCAGTGATATCACATTCAATCATATTGAATTATATTCACTCACAGTCAGTTACAGAAAACACACAGTCACACAATCAAGAGTATTCAGCGATTCAGCAATACTCTTGAGATTCACTGACTCACACATTATTATCTTCTCCACAAAGATACTGATTCTCACGCCGGAGGGTTACCCCAAAGAGGACCCCTCTGTCCCTTTCTGAGGGGTAAGTAACGGCGTTGTTCATTTTGTAGGTGGAAGAACACGGATTCAGAGGAACCATCGGTGAAACAGTTTAATCATACCCGAGGAAAGTAGATCTGCTACCAGTGAGTAGATCCACGTTTCTTCATTGGCGCCATCCACTGTTACAAACGGCAATCAGATCTCATCCAGATCTACAAAAAAATCAATCACCATGGTTTCTGGAGTTCGTAACGTTGATCAAGCTCTGGAGGATATTGAACGTGAGGGTGTTAACGACGGACAGCAGGTTCTGAGGGTTCCGCGTGATTCTACGCGTACCACCAGCAACCGTCCCTTCGTCACAACCCCTCACGGCCAGACTGAAACTCCTCCAGACGATCTCACGTTACAAAATATGGCCGGCGCGAAGCTGAAAGGACCAATGGGTCCAGAAGATGAAGCAAATGATCCGAATGAATGGCTCATAAACGAGCAGCGGCGTCTGATTGAAAAGTACAACGAAATGGTCAAGCAGAAGAAGCTAGCCGACCAAACACAAAGGCAAGCTTTTGATAAGCAGACTACAAAGAGGCCGCGCGCGCCGGAAGAAGGACATTCTGTTCACACTGCACACACTGAGTTCAGTGATGAAGAAGTGCATAGCATGAGGAAGACACGGGATACTCATGCAGGAGGCTCACAGCTCCGCGCGCCTGTGAACATGGCGCCTGGAGCCAGAGCAGATCTGGATCTGCACATGCCTTACAGCCCACCGGTCAGAGGGCAAGTAGACGTAACCACGCCCTACAGACCAGCCATCCTGGTAAAACACTCAAAGTTTACTGCGCATCGCGCAGGCTCCCATCCAGCACAAGACAAAGATGCCAAGTGGTCTGGGCAAATATGATGGCACAACAGATCCAGATGACTTTTTGCAAGGTTTCTATAACACGGGAAACCTAGAGAGCTGGACGATGCCAACATGGTGTCATATGTTTGCTCGCTGCCTCACGGGCGCCGCGCGGGTATGGTTCGAAAGCTTGCCGACAGGGCAAATTGATGGGTTCGAGGAACTATTAGAAAAGTTCCAAGCCCACTTCGTACAGCAGCGCAGGCACACGCGCGATCCTGATGACATCATGCACTGCATACGCAGGAATGATGAAACGATTGAAGATTACATCACTCGTTTCAATCAGGAATCCCTGGCAATCGGGGGTATAACTGAGCAGCTCCTGCGCGTGGCCTTTATACAAGGCGCGCGCAGTGATCAACTCCGCCGGGCTCTCGTAAGCAAAGATGGTATGCCCACCACGTGGGCCAAGTTAATGGAGGCATCGCGAGTTTTCGCGAGAAATGAGAAACTGATTGCCCAAGATAGGGCAAGAGAAAGAGCGCATCAGGCAGAATCACCGCGCAGCAAAGATAAGAGGGCCAAACAGAACTCTGTATGGTCCAGGTTGCAGCCAACAAGTTTTTCTTCCGCGGAAAAACAAGCGCAACCAACCTCACCACAGCCCCAAAAAGAAGTTCGTAATCGCGGGGAGGGTGACAAGAGGGAGGGCGGCAGAGATCCTAGCAGACCTCTGCCAAGAATATGGACGCCCCTCACTAAAACACCTTCACAGGTGTTAAGTACTGAGAATGTCCAATTCAAGCCCCCCAAACAACTACACTACAAGGGACCGCAAAACAGTGGCAAATATTGTGAATTTCACAGGTCCCCGGGCCACAACACCGATGCATGCCATCATTTAAAGGATGCGATCGAGAAGGATGTAAAGTCAGGCAGGCTGGCTCACTTGGTAAAAAACCAAAGAATAGAGGATGAGCAACCGGAAGGAGCCTCTGCCAACAAGAAATATAAAAGAATCTGTGTGGCTGAGGGGGGACGACAAGGGCAGACGTAAAAAAAAAGAAGCGCGCAAATCCACGGAGATTGGCGCGAGGAGCAAGTCATCTTCCCAAGAATCAGGGGAGGCCCTTCAATAAGCAGTCCTCTCGTCATCACCACACACATTGCTCATTACGAAGTGTCAAAGGTCCTGGTGGACACTGGAAGCGAATCTGACATTATGTATGAGCAGTGTTTCAGAAAGTTAGACCCGGCAGACCAAGCGCGGCTCGAAATTGTGAACGCACCAATCTGTGGTGTCTCAAATGAAATCATACATCCCCTAGGCCAGATTCAGTTTGAACTAACTATGGGGGATGATGAGCACAAGCGAGCCGAAGTTGTCAACTTCTTGGTCTTGCCCACCACGTCATGCCACAATATGATCCTGGGTAGGGGAACGATTGCCCAATTTAATGCTGTACCGTCGCCAGCGCACGGCGCATTGGGGATCCCTACACCAACAGGCGTAACATTTGTTTACCGCGATCATTTGTGCGCAGTGACAAGCACGCCGCGGGAAGGGAGAATGAAACTTCCAATGGCTGACAATGCGCCAGAGAAGTGGATTTTAAACCCAAAATTCCCAGAGCAAACGGTCACAATTGGCGCTACCATTTCAGACGAAACGAGATTGACAATGAAAAAGTTGCTCACAAAATACACGTCGGTTTTCGCGTGGCAACACTCCGATATGACGGGAGTCCCGCGAGACTTGGCGCAACATTCTCTTAACACGTTCAAGTCGGTGGAGCCAATTGCTCAGAAAAAGAGAATCATGGGGGATGAAAAGGCGAAGGCCATGAATGAGCAAGTGGAGGACCTGTTGCGCGCAAACATCATCC
This sequence comes from Bidens hawaiensis, assembly GCF_021521415.1. Taxonomy (NCBI): domain Eukaryota; kingdom Viridiplantae; phylum Streptophyta; class Magnoliopsida; order Asterales; family Asteraceae; genus Bidens; species Bidens hawaiensis. The sequence goes on along the minus strand of NW_027505904.1, from coordinate 56,757 downwards.
GCCCGATCCGATACCAGACATGGGTAGCCAATCCTGTGATGGTAAAGAAAAGCAACGGGTCATGGAGAATGTGTATTGACTTCAAGGACCTCAACAAAGCATGTCCGAAAGACTGTTACCCCCTCCCAAACATCGACGCAAAGGTGGACTCCGTGGCGCCATTCAAGCTCAAATGTTTCCTGGATGCCTACAAAGGCTATCACCAGATTCAAATGGCACCACAGGATGAAGACAAGACTGCCTTCAGAACCGACAAGGGTTCTGTTACACAAAAATGCCCTTTGGTTTAAAGAATGCGGGCGCAACCTATCAGAGACTTATGGATTCGGTTTTCAGTGAACAAATCGGAAGAAATCTAGAAGTCTACGTTGATGATTTGGTGATCAAGAGCAGGGAGGAGAGACAAATGCTCAAAGACATCGAGGAAACTCTTCAGCGCCTAACGGAAGTTAACATGAAGCTCAACCCGAGCAAATGTACTTTCGGCGCAGAAGAGGGGAAATTTCTTGGTGTAATGGTCACTAAGGATGGTTTCAAGGTGAACCCTGAAAAGGTGGAAGCCATCCTTGACATGCCTTCACCATCCACCATGAAAGAGGTTCAGAAGCTGAATGGTAGATTGGTGTCAATCAACAGGTTCCTAGCGAACCACGCCAGCAAATCTACTCCATTCGTTAACACCTTGAGGAACTGTTTGAAGAAGAGCCAATTCAAGTGGACGCCTGAGGCTGAGCAAGCTTTCACTGAGATAAAAGAATGTCTCATAAAGTTGCCAGCGCTCACAGCTCCACTTCCTGGCGAAACCCTTACATTGTACCTGTCAGCTGGAGACCGCGCGATCGGCGCAGTATTATTGGTGGATCGCAAGGGGATACAAACGCCAATATACTATGTGAGTCGGGTGCTCACAGACCCTGAGACGCGCTATTCCATCATGGAAAAGTTAGTTTTGTCACTAACACACGCGTCGCGCAAGCTCCATAGATACTTCAATGGTCATCCTATTGAAGTTCTGACTGGTTACAACATCCAGCAAGTCTTGCGACGCCCCGCGCTCTCCGGAAGGCTGAAAAAGTGGGCGCTGGAATTAGGTGAACACACGATCACTTATAAGCCCCGTCCAGCGATAAAGGGTCAAGTTTTGGCGGATTTCATCACGGAAATCCCAGACGGAAAGATTGAAGAAGCTCAGCGCGAGGTAGACCCTCTGCGAGCAAATGATGAAGAAGATGTTTGGAGGCTATTCACTGATGGAGCCTCCAACAGCGAAGGGTCCGGCGCAGGCCTCAAACTGGTGGACCCTGATAATCATGAATATACTTATGCTATCAGGTTGGACTTCAAGAGTACCAACAATGAGGCTGAGTATGAAGCCCTGCTGGCTGGTCTGCGCATCGCGCGCAAGTTTGGGGTTAAAAGACTAGAGGCGCATGTTGATTCTTACTTGGTAGCTGCTCAGGTCAACGGCCTATATGACGCCAAGGAGAACACAATGCCTCTGTATCTAGAGCAGGCAAAAAAGCTCGTTGAGCAGTTTGACTTCTTCAGAATCATACACATCTAGCGCAGCGAAAACAAGTCCGCTGACGCGTTGAGTAAAATGGCATCCACTAATTTTGATCACTTTGGCAAAGATGTCAGGGTGGAGGTAATGAGCAGCCCGTCAGTGCAAACGCAATCGGTCCTTGTAATTCATACAACCCCTTCATCCTGGATAACTCCAATAATGGAATTCCTGAAGGAGGGGACGTTACCGGATGATCGCGCACAGGCGAGAAAGATAAGACACAAGGCGCAGAACTATGAACTACTTGATGGTACATTATATCGGCGCTCTTATCTTGGACCGCTCATGAAATGCCTGGATGCTGAAGAAGCAAGCTATGTGATTAGGGAGATTCATGAAGGAATCTGTGGAATACACGCTGGTCCGCGCATGGTGGTTGCCAAGGCAATGAGTTCAGGCTACTATTGGCCAGGCATGTACTTGGATGCGCTAAAAGAAATCCAAAAATGCAAGGCATGTCAGAGCTACGCGCCAAACACCATGCGTCCAAAGAACAACTTGATTCCAGTGACCTCCGCATGGCCTTTCCACAAATGGGCCATTGATATTGTGGGGCCCCTGCCGCAAGCGCAAGGGCGGGTGAAATTTTTGGTAGTGGCGATAGACTATTTCACAAAATGGGTTGAGGCCAAGCCACTAGCAAAAATCACAGCTGAGGCGATGAAGCAATTTATCTGGAGCCACATCATTTGCCGTTTTGGACTTCCTATGGAAATTGTGAGCGACAATGGAAAACAATTCACTGACAGGAAGATATCAAGCTGGCTCAAAGAATTGCACATCAACCAAATCTTCACGTCCGTCTACCACCCTCAGGGGAATGGCCAAGTGGAGCGCGCGAATCAAAGTTTGCTAAATGGGCTGAAGAAAAGGTTGGAGGGAGAATCCCATTCTTGGGTCGAAGAGTTACCTAATGTCCTGTGGGCGCACAGGACATTAAGCAAAACTAGCAATGGCGAATCCCCGTTCAGCCTAACCTATGGGACAGAGGCTATGATCCCAGCAGAAATTGGATGCCCATCCCATAGGGTACTCATGATGAGCAAAACTGATAACGAGCGCGAAAGAAGATTGGACCTTAACTTGCTTGAAGGGCGCAGAGAAACGGCTATCATTAATGAAGCCAGATACAAGAAAAAACTGGAAAAATATTATAATCAGCGCGTTAAAGAGTGCCACTTCAAGAAAAATGATTTTGTCCTTCGAAACAATGAAGCTAGTCGCGCAATACCCCCAGGAAAAATGTCCCCCAATTGGGAGGGACCTTATCAAATTTCAGAAGATTTGGGGAAAGGCGCGTACACTTTAAAAGATTTGAATGGAAAAAAAATACCGCGCGCGTGGAACGCGGCACAACTTAGAAAATGCTTCATGTAAAAAGTTCAAATTTGTAATCAAGGCTTTTAAGCCATCATGAATGATGATTCGCGCTATCTTTCAACATTTGTCGCGCTATCTTTCAATATTTGTTCTATAAACCTTTGCATACATGTTTCACGCTTCCTTTATTAATTTGGAGCAATATGACAACACTATATTGACTTCAAAACAAAATAAAACGAAGTAAAACATACATGCGCGAGCCTTAGCTCAAACGCGTTAACGAGTCTTAACTCTAAAACATCAGGGCCTTAGCCCAAACCTACGAGCCTTAGCTCAAACACGTTAATGAGTCTTAACTCTAAACACGTCAGGGCCTTAGCCCAAAACAAAGAGCCTTAGCTCAAAACACTCACAAACATCCATCTTACATCCCGCGCAGCTTGATCATAAAACTCCTTAAACGACTAAGGCAAAGTACATGCCATAACATAGTTGTTAAGGTCTCAGGTCGAGAGCGCGCGAAGAATCAAAGTGGATATCTGACTAACACATGCTGACATGTAATGGCTAAAACTCATACTTCCATGTAAAAACAGCGCGACTATGACGCGCGAAAATGGAATTGTGAAAAGTTATCGCGCATGTCAGCATAAACGAGATACTGCGAAACCACTTACAAAATAGGACTATGGTTAAGTGAATAATTTCCTTACAACCTTGTTCTTATTTTAACGTGCAACCATATCTTATATCTATACAAGCAAACATGAAGAGATGAATGGAAATGCACAAGATGAAAGAAGGAGAAAACAAGTTTCATTCCATTGCATTGAAATTTACAAGTATGATGAGTTACAAATTACAAGTACAAAAACAAAAAAATAAAAAAAAAATAAATATACAAAATTTGATGAAGGGCTTCTCAAGTCTCCACGTCGACGTCAGCCGCTTCATCACCCTCATCATCTCCCGCAGCATCTGGCGCGGTCTGCTCCTCATTCCCGAACTGACCATAGTCAAGTTCTTCCTCCTCATTGGAGTCTTCGATCACAACGGTGTCAGGAGCAGATTCTTTCGCCGCGCCAGAGCCGCTGGCAGGGGCAACATCCCCCGCGCCACCATCATCGCCACCAGCCCTCTCGCAATCATCAAGCAACTTCTTTAGCGCGCCGAGGTCGGGCTGGTCAGCAAGCGCAGCTATCTGTAAATCATTAGAAAAGTAATGAGTACAAAACACTTAGAAAAGTTAGTCAAGTAAAACTCATTAAGATCAAGGTACCTGCATAAGGATGGGGATGGGAGTATTCATATACTTTTCCCCCACCGCGGCCATGTCCGCGCAGGCCGCATCGCTCTTGTAAGGGTACTCGGATGGGTTCTTCCTCAACATGCCATACTCATACCCATCCGTAAACCCTTCAGCTCGGCCCACCAAACGCGCGGCGGCATTGCAGTCCATCACAAGGGCTTGAAACTCGGCGGAATATTTCATCGCCAAAGCGCAGCGAGCCATGCCCTGTGACACCAGCCATTGGCGATCCTGCGCGAGGCCAGCAACAGACGTCTCGAGGGCAGGAACCTGAGAGTTTAATAACTCAACAGTTTCCTTAGTCTTTTTTAGTTCCTCCTTATCAGACGCTGCTGCCGCCAAAATTTTTTCTTTCTCCGCCTGCGCAGCACCAAGTGCTTCCTGGCTAGACGCCGCCGTCGCCAAGGCCTCATCTCTATCGGCCTGCGCGGCCGCCAAATCCCTTTTCAGGCGCGCAACCTCGCTCTCCAGTGATGATTTCTCAGTGATACTCTGGACGATAGCTTGGTCACGCGCCTCGGCCTGCTGTTCCAAGACACGCACTCTGCGCGCGTACTTGGCAACTTCGGCCTCCGCCAACTGCTGCTTCTCCCGCGCAGCTTGGAGCTCATGCCCGCGCTTGATGTATGCGGTGTTGGCACTTGCTCGGTTTTCACTGAGCTCCGCCTGGAGTTTCTCAGCTCGCGCGCGAGCATCGGACAGGTTCCAGGCGGCCACCTTAGCCTCTCGCTGGGCTTCCACAAGAGCGTCGCGTACTTTAATATAATCACGACGAAGCTCTTGGGAAGCAGCGAAGAAAGCCGACCCAGCGAAAACATGGTCGTTCAGCAAGTCCGCGCGGGTGCGCTCCTCCTGATACCTCCTTTCAGTAGGAGGCACGGCATGAGCCCAGAAGTCCTCGCATACGCCCATGGATTGAAAGGAACTCTCTTCATTAATATTCCATCTCGGGCGGTAAACGTGGTCACCTTCCTGCAAAACACAAGAAAAGTTCTAAGTCATAAAACATACTTATATGGAGGTACGCGCAGCGGACCAACAAATCAATACATACCTGCGGGGATGAAGCAGGAAAGTCAGCGCCAGCCCCACCAGAAGTCTGCGCTGCGAACACTTGCGGCATCGCAGGGCTGGCGCGGTCTCCCAAGGAGTCTTCAACTTGAACCCCCTCGTCCTCCTCATCTTCTTCAACAGGCCTTTTCTCCTGCGACCTGGAAGGGACCAAACCAGCCTCGCGGGGAGGGCTGCGTGCAGGAGGAGGCGAGGGAGGTCTCGACGCCGCCAGTTCGGCGCGCAATACGGTTTCCTGCTCCTTGGTAATCCCAATAAGGGGAGACTCAGCACTAGCAGGAGCAGGACCAGAACCAGCGGCGCCGGCAGCGGCGCCAGGAGTATCACCAGCAACTGTTGCGCCAGCTACAACTCCTATGAACAAATAAACAAGGAAAAATGGTTTATGACTGACTCCAAAGGGAAAAATTCAGAAGACATATGTGCAAAACTTACCTTGGCGCAATTCTGTTCGCGCATCGAACATCGCCATAAAATCCATTCTACCCTTTTCAGAGGGTAGAACAGGGGACTTCGATGGAGTCCCCGGCGCAGCCGTGGCACCTTGTGGCGCCTGCGGCTGATCTGTTACCGTCGCTGCCTCTGCAAACATTTAAAGGAGCAAAGGTTTAATAACAATTCAGCCAGATGAAGATAAATAAAGTATACCTGTTGCAGGCGCGGCACTGCTTCTCTCTTCAGCCGCGCGAAAGGAGGAGGCGACGCCACCATACCTCAAGTGGACAGGAGGTCTGCCCACTCTCACAGGCAGAGAAGCTAAAGAAACCTTTGTGGTAAACACCTGGGTTTCCTTAGGTCCCTTCGTTTGAGCATGGGGATGAGCGACAGGGGTGTCATCTTTCTTCTGTTTCTTACTGGCCCCTGCGCCAGATTTCCCCTTAGCTTTGCGCTTTAGTAGGGGCGCCTCCTCTTCCTCCTCCTCCTCTTCCGCGAGCTCTAGCTCGTAGTTTTCAAGCGCATCTACAAAAACAACCAACACAACTGTTAATAAACTTGGATATTCTATAGGAATGAGCATAAGTGCGAAGGCTTACCAGGCGCGTCACTGTTAAAGTCAAATTCCAGATCCACTGGGATGAACATGTCATCGAAGCGATCTGGGAAACCAACTTCCCCAGCGCCAAGCGCGACGGAGCCACCCTCCACTTGTTCATCATAAGCGGCAAGGACATAATCCTTGGTGACTGCGCAAAAACAAATCAAGTGATATCAGCAAAAAAATTATGTTCGCGCAGAAAAAATAAATAAACCAATGAAATTAACTTACACAACCCGTCGACTTAGATAACGGGCTCAAGCGCGCTATCGGCCCAAAGCTTACTCATGCCGACCCCAACCAGCGCCTCCTCGCAAATTTTCTTCGCGGGGGATGGTTCGGCGGTCAGTTTCTTAACCCAGGCGCCAGTTGGGTTCTTGAGGACACCCTCATCCGCAGGCGCAGAAGTGATAGAGCGCATGGTCATACGGATGGGGATCACACCGGCCCTAATGTAAAAAAACCTCTCAGACCAGTCATGAAGGCTCTTGAATGAAACAGTGGAGCACTTCACCTTCTGACTGCGAGGAATAAAAGAGATCCAATTGTCTTGGATCTTGGCCTTATAAAAATACTGAAAGCGCCAGGAGTGGGTTCCTCGCGCTGGGATTTGCACATGAACTCAAAGTGAGTCACGCGCACGAGTCCAAACGGATGGACTTGGGATATATGAATCCCATAGAACTTCAGCAGTGCACCCACAAACCTTGTCATCGGGAGACGAAGGTTACAGTGGGTGAAAAAGTGGCTATATAGGGATATATAGCCGGCAGGCGGGTCCGCCGCCGTTTGCCCGGACCTAGGCAACATGCAGCCAAACAGGGTGGGAAAGCCCTGAGAGGTGATGAGGTTGTCGAGATCTGCCTGCTTCAATTTGCAGGGGATTTCATTCCACCTTTTGGTGGCCTTGGTCCTCCCTACTTCCTCCGATGTGGTCTCAACAACCTTCTTCCCCTTCCCCTTTTGCTTCAATGTCGACATCACCACAGATTTCACACGGCGTCTTCGAGAGGCAACAGAGGTGATTGAGGGGCTAGACGAGTCTGAACTATCAGACATACAACTGCAGCAGCAGATAATCAAGAAATCGAAAAGATGAAAACACTCAATTCAGAATATGAAAGGCAGAAACAAGAAAATTATCAACAATGAAGATGAAGATAAAAATTTCCTAAGGGCCTCCTTTTATAGGCCAAGGAGAGAGAAATGTGGCAGCTGATCGGATTTCACGCGCCCCCACTCGCGGGTCCAAGCCAACGAGGGCGCGACACGTGTCCCTAACACTGTTGAGGGGACATAAAATTGTAACCGACCTGCCACGGAGCAGAGACGCGCCCCCACTCGCAGGTGCTAACCAATGCGAGCGCGACACGTGTTCAAGACAGCTGTGTGAAGGGACGTGAAAGGCAACTGTAGCACCTCGAGCACACGAAACGTCTGACATGTTTACGGCGCACGTCACCACCAACTAACCACGTGTTTGGACCCTTCGTTTTCAACCAAATGGATAGAACTTCGCGCAACGATGGAAGCAACCAGGAAAACGACAAAACCCCATTAAAAGACAAAAATCAGTAAGTCTAATATCCATCTTACCGCGCTCGCGCGAGATAAGACACACATTAGACTGGGGGGGCTTGAAGAGGTATGTACCCGCCTCAACACCAAGCAAGGCGGGTCAACCCACAAGATAAAGACATTATGAAGGCACAAAGCCAAAACCTATGCGCATGGCGCATACAAAACATGCTCAGGCATCATATGCCCAGGCACACATATGCTCGCGCATCACATATGCGCGCAGCGCATCAGCGCGCGGCGCATATCACATGCTCGTGCATATCACATCTGCGCATGAAATATCTGCGCGTGAGAATAAAGAGAAGACCCCGCGCATCCTCAGGGTGAGCGCATATCATACGTGCACATAATCAACCTCGTCCTTATCCAAATCAGGATTAGGGCAACCTTGATTGTGCACATCAGACAACCTTCCAGAAGGTATCTTTTTAAGGAGAAAGAATATGCTGATGTTGATAGCTGCCGAATGAAAGGTCGACAACTCAGCATGACACATGTGTTACCACGTGATTACAACCAACGAGAAAGCGCCAGGTGTCCCGGAGGACACGTGGCGCAGTGCGATTGGAGGAAGCCAACGAGGTTGAGCCCAACCGGTGGTAACCCTAGCACTATAAATACAGCATCAACTCCACTTTGATGACACATTCACACTCAATCATTGACAGTTACAAGCAGTGATATCACATTCAATCATATTGAATTATATTCATTCACAGTCAGTTACAGAAAACACACAGTCACACAATCAAGAGTATTCAGCGATTCAGCAATACTCTTGAGATTCACTGACTCACACATTATTATCTTCTCCACAAAGATACTGATTCTCACGCCGGAGGGTTACCCCAAAGAGGACCCCTCTGTCCCTTTCTGAGGGGTAAGTAACGGCGTTGTTCATTTTGTAGGTGGAAGAACACGGATTCAGAGGAACCATCGGTGAAACAGTTTAATCATACCCGAGGAAAGTAGATCTGCTACCAGTGAGTAGATCCACGTTTCTTCAGAGGACTTATAAGTAACTATAAATCAATATCACTACCTTGTAGTTTTTTCATTATTCATGGTCGCTAATACTTTTATGGACGTCGCTTTTTGTAGGAATTATTTCTCATGTGGTTTTTGTTCATGCAAGATGTTGTTGACTTTATTTCTAGCGAAAATTCCAATTTGCCTCCCTATGATATATCGGCGGGAGATGGATTGACCATTGAAAAAGAATTTGCGCATTTTGCACACCTGTGTTTACTAGGCGGGTTTTTTTGGCTCCCTGCAGTGTTTATTATGATCAGAATGCTCCCTGCAGTGGTTAATAATTGGTTAAATGACTATTATACCCTTCATCTTCATCTTCATCTTCATCATTAACATTCAAACACATCAAGAACATAAACACAGAAAATCAAGAACCCTAACACAAACACAAACCCAAAAAATCAAGAACATCATCTTCGTCTAAGAACCCTAACCTATAAATCTTATACAAACACATAAATTAACATCATCATTCAAACACAAACTCATATCTTCATCTTCATCATTCATCTTCATCTTCTTCACCCACAACCCATCACCGCCGCCGTCACCACCTTTCCTTCGCCACACCATATCTTCATCTTCATCACCACCACCCATCTTCTTCACCCGCAACCCGTCACCGTCGCCATCGCAGTCACCGCCGCCGAAAATCGTATTCCGGTCATTAAACATTACAGCTGCCATCCTCTCATGCCTCTCTGCCAGAAAATTGGATTCCGGCCACCAGCTGCCGGAAAATCAGATTCCAGCCCTTTTCACATTTTCAACCTCCATCATCACATCACTACTCACCAAACACCACGCGCTACCATTCTTGCTCACCAAAGTGGCATCACCATATTTATTTTCAAATCTCATTCACACCTTAGATTTAGATCTATGCTTTTTTTGTTCAAATTCTTGTATAAAACCTATGGGTTTGGTGGTGGGAAGTTTTCCGGTGGACGACGACGACGGTGGCGACGGGGGAGGGATGAGAGAGTTGAGAAGATGATGATGATGGTTGAGATGATGATAATGATGATGATGAGCTGCTCTAGTATTATTATTATTATTATTATTATTACTATTATTGTTATTATTTTTTATTATTAGATATTATTATTATTATTTGTCTAATTACTAAAGTACCCTCAACCAGGGGCTCAATACACTCAACCAAGGGCTCATATTACAAAATTAACAAATACATTGTTACATAATGCGCAAATTTTTCAGTGGTCAATCCATCTCCTGTTGATATATCATAGGGAGGCAAATTGGAATTTTCTCATATTTCTATATATAAACACTATTAGTGTGATATTTCTTTTATCTCCTTATCGTTGTTCGACTATTACAATCCGTTCAGTGATGCATTCATGTAACTCGTGAAATATATGTAGACGTGTAGCTCTACTATAAAAGTCAAGAAGTGTAAGCGGTATATTGTCGTATTTATCTTTCATTTTTATCATGACATCAGTCATCCATATGTTTATTCCTTAATAATTACAACAACACTTTAAACTATATAGAAATAGTTGATTATGATTAACAATAATATAAGAATGAAAGACTCATGTTAGTCATAACGAAAGTTTATGTGTTAATATCGGCTATAAAATGTTTCGATATTTATGGTATTGATAAAATATTAAACAACTCAGTACATGTTTAGAGTATTCAATCAAGGTCCTTCACCCATTATTTACTAATTGTAGAAAGTACGAGATACTAAAGGTGATTAGAGGATAAAAAGTATTTGCTTTTATAGCAATATTCACTAATTTGTGCTAATTGTTGAGTCAATGAAGGACTTTGGGTTTATTCTCAATGTAGAAAATTCAACCTATCATTTTTGTTTTTGTTTGACCAACACTTCTAAAATGTGTGGTATTCATAAAAACTATGTTCGATTACTTACAAAACGTTTATTACTTGGACTCGGAATTCGGATCTAGGTGGTGACTTGGACCTAGTCGGTGGTCAACTCGAGACTGCTCAAGTACGCGACGATTACTCAAATTTAGGCGATTTTAAACATGTGTATGCTTAATTAACATGTGTTCGACTGACCTAGCAACGCCTAGTGAGTTCTGCAAATCTGCTATGGCTAAGGGGGAAGCTTGTACTGTGGCCCCAGGTGGCTTCGTTGTTTTTTTATTTGGTAGTGTAAATTTATGTGTTTCCGTCTGAAAATTTTTTTTTTAGTGTAGATTACTCTTTCTCATCCGGAAAATTTGAGCCCGACCACCCTGGTTTATGAATTGTTTATACATGTTGAGTCCGGTCACCCCAGTGTTTTCGTTCAAGCCTCGCCACTAACTGTGACCGTGAATTACATAAATGTGATTAGGGGTGTCAATCGTGTCAGGTTGGCGTGTTGCAGGTTGATGGGTTTCGGGTTGGAGGGTTAGCGTGTTGAGATTCTTCAACCCTAAACCCGTATTTTATTCGTGTCGGGTCGTGTCGTGTCGACCAATTTAAATTCGTGTCGTGTTCGGGTCAACCCGTTTTACGTTCATATACGAATATGATTAAAAATTATTGACTTAGTAATATACTAAACAATCAATTACTCTTATTCATATAAAACCTGTTAATAATTTGTGATAAATCTAATTGTTTTTTGTGTATTTATCTCTCATTCTCTATTAACAAACCTAGTTTAACATATTTAGCTCAAGATAAGAACAAACGAATGCAATAACTAGAAAATATACCGTTAGAACTTAGAAAATGAAGTTATTAGAAAATTAAAAAGTAGATAAAAGTAGTGTAAAAACAAAATATTTTACTTTTAAAAGTTAATTGATACATGAAAAATTAACAAACTAAGTATTTAACTATAAAATTTAAAACATTTATCTCTAAGATAAAAAATATTATATTCTCCAAAATTGTTAAACGGGTTAACATGTCAACCCATTTTTTAACGGGTCGGGTTTGGGTTAACCTGCTTTTTAAACATGTTAGGTTCGAGTTAACCTTTTAAAAATATGGGTCATGTCAGTTAATCCAAAACATATATTCACGTTGCATTAAAACTTTGATGATAGAAAACCTAAAAGAATAGTATCAAACTAATCCTTGCCCAATGCACGCACGTGTGGCACTTCATCTCGCACGTGCCATCCATATCCCAACAAACTCAACCCACAAAATTAACCGCTTCCATCACCAAGTCAAGCCAGAGACCCCACTTATCCACGTGGCACACCACTTAATATATAACAACATAACACATCCCATTATCCACGTGGCACACCACACAATACTTATTACACTCTCTTTATCCACACCCCTAACAAACTCTTTAAACACATTATAATTCTTCATTCATAATATTATTCATACACACACACATACATATTAATACATATATACAATTATACATTAATAATTTTGTTATATAAATGGCGACGCCGTTGACAGAATTGCAACGGCGAGACGTGGTAATGGCGTCAGCGGCGGCGACGGTGAACCGGATTGATAGTAACGAACCGTCACCGGTTCATATATTCCTGTACTTTCATAAAGCTATCCGGTCCGAGCTGGATCTGTTACATCGATCGGCTATGGATTTTGCGACTAATTCGCATGTGGAAATTGAGCCGTTGCTGAAACGGTATCGTTTTCTAAGGTCGATTTATAAGCATCACTGTAATGCGGAGGATGAGGTGTGTGTGTAATTGTTCATGATTTATTGGATTATATATTTATATATACTGTATTATATATTTATTATGTAGGAGACCTAAGTAAACATGAAATTAGATGATACACTAATGATAGAGCTGCTGATAATAATTGAATTCTGATTTAATTGATGATCAATTTAGTAGGGTGAATTAGAAAGGTATCTGATGTAGATGACAGTTAAATTTTATCATTATTATTATTATTTGTTATTTTTTTGAACGGCTAGATGATACTTTAAGTAGGATATTAATCTGATTTAACTAATGATCAGTTAGTAGGGAGAAATGTATTATGTTTAGGAGTTTAGAAACAATAACAGGAAGTGAATCATATCTGTTGAAGATGATTATTATTATTATTGTTATTATTTATTTGTTATTTTTTGAATATTTTTTGAACGGGCTAGATGATACTTTAAGTAGGATATTAATCTGATTTAACTGATGATTAGTTAGTAGGGAGAAAAGTATTATGTTTAGAAGCAGTTTAGAAATTATAATAGGAAGTGAATCATATCTGTTGAAGATGATACTTAATTATTTTATTATTAATATTATTATTATTTTTGTTATTTGTAAAATTTTCAAAATTTATCATTATTATTAGGTTTATTGGATTTTAACAATCCTTATTGAATGATATTGGCCGGTAATAATTCATATTCATTTTATAGCCCGGTGGTCCCAATTTTAAAAAAGTTGGCCTCCAATGGTCCCCCGTTAAAAAGGACTTAACGTCATTATACTTTTTTCCGAATTTCAAACGAATATTTTAGGGCTTTTGATCGAAGGATGAAACGAGTCGATTGGTGTAAAAGTTAGCTCGAAACGTTGATCCAAACGGCTTGATTTTTGTTAATTGTAAGTTCAAAGACCCGAATTGAAGCATTGTTTCTTCGTTTTGGAGCGTCGTTTCGAACTAAGTTTTACATTAGTCGACTCATATTCTCCTTCCGCTCAAAAGCCCTAAGACATTCGTTTGAAATTCGGAAAAAAGTATAACGACGTTAAGTCCTTTTTAACGGGGGACCATTGGAGGCCAAATTTTTTAAATTTGGGACCACCAATGGCGTGTAAAATGAATATGAATTAGTATCGGCCAATACCATTCAATAGGGATTATTAAAATCCAATAAACCTTATTATTATTATTATTTGTAAATTTTTTTGAATGGCTAGATGATAGGAGGATATTAATCTGATCTAATCTGGTGATTAGTTACTAGGGAGAAAAGTAAATGTAATTATGCTCAGAAGCAGCTGAAGACAATAATAGGAAGTGAATCCTATCTGTTGAAGATAGTACTTTAAGTAGGATATTAATCTGATTAATTTGATGACCAGTTAGTAGGGAGAAAAGTATTCTTTTCCGAAGCAGCTGGAAATGATAATATGAAGTGAATTGTGAATCATATCGGTTGAAGATGATACTTTAAGTAGGATATTAATATGATTTAATTGATGATCAGTTAGTAGGGAGAAAATTATTATGTTCCGAAGCAGCTCAGAAACAATTATAGGAAGTGAATCATATCGGTTGAAGGTGATACTTCAAGTAGGATATTAATCTGATTTAATTTATAGTTAGTAGGGGGGAAATATTACGTTCAGAAGCAGCTTTGAAACAGGAAGTGAATCGTATCTGTTGAAGATGATACTTTAAGTAGGATATTAATCTGAGTTGTTAATACCGTATAATGAACTTAATCTGATTATTTTTGGATTGGCAGGTTATTTTTCCGGCTCTCGATATCCGCGTCAAGAACGTAGCGCGAACTTATTCTCTCGAACACGAGGGCGAAAGTGTCATTTTTGATCAACTCTTTGCATTACTTGATTCAAATATGCAAAATAAAGAAAGCTTTAGAAGAGAGTTAGCATCCTGTACAGGTGCTCTTCAAACATCAATCAGTCAACACATGTCCAAGGAAGAAGAACAGGTAATTCTGTTTAACAACTACTTTTATTATAATAGTTTGATAATAATTAATTGCTTTTCATAATTTTGTAGGTCATACCCTTGCTTGTTGAAAAATTCTCATTTGAAGAACAAGCTTCATTAGTTTGGCAGTTTTTGTGCAGCATTCCCGTTAATATGATGGCAGAGTTTCTTCCATGGCTTTCTGCTTCTGTATCTTCTGATGAACGCCAAGAAATGCGTAGCAGTTTATGCAGAGTAATTCCAGAAGAAACACTTCTTCAACAGGTAATATTTTTTAACATTAAAGATTATATATTTATATTTATATTTATTCATGTCTGACATATTATACATTCGTGTAATCAAAGATCATATTCACATGGATGGATGGTGTCAATATCTTCAAGAAACGCAAAAATCTAGAAGATAATGGCACATATCAGTGCCCGTGTTCATCTTCCCAACTCATTAAACGAGAATCTTCACCTCTTGATCGGCCCGTTGATGAAATATTACACTGGCACAAAGCTATAAAAAAGGAATTAATTGATATAGCTGAAGCCGCTAGAAGTATACAGTTATCAGGAGATTTTTCAGATCTATCTTCATTTAATAAACGGCTTCAATTTATTGCAGAAGTTTGCATATTCCATAGGTATTGCGATTTGCAATATAACGTAATGTTGTTGATGTTACATCTGAATTGGTATTAATTTGTTTCACACTTTGGGTGCAGTATTGCAGAAGATAAAGTTATATTCCCTGCTTTCGATACTGAGTTGTCATTCACGCAAGAGCACGCGGAAGAAGAGAGTGAATTTGAAAAAATTAGATTCTTGATTGAAAGCATTGAAAATGATGGAGCAAATTCATCTTCATCTGAATTTTGTTCTAAACTGTGCTCACATGCTGATCATATTATGGCTATTATTGGTAACCACTTCAAAAATGAAGAACTTCAGGTGAGCTGGCAAATAAAATGACACATTTTCTTGGAATTTAGTATTTATCACAAGGCTTATTTAAGTAAAAATCACATATATAGGTTCTCCCACTCGCACACAAGCATTTTAGTCCCAAAAAGCAACGAGAGCTTTTATACGAAAGCTTATGTGTGATGCCTTTAAGGTTAATTGAGTGTGTGTTACCGTGGTTGGTGGGATCACTCTCCGAAGATGAAGCAAAATCATTTCTTCATAATATGCATATGGCAGGTTTGTCTATTGTCTTTCAAAGTTTTCAAAATAACAATTTTGTTCGATTTAACCGAACAAACGATCATATATAGACAACTAAACGGACACGGTTTTCTTGTTTGTGTTTGTTTGTTAAGAAAATTAGCGTGTTCATGTTCGTTTGTTAAAAGTATAAACGAACGTAAATGAATGAACATAGTTGAACATAAATGAACGAACATAACCGGACGAACACCACTTTAAAGTAAACGTAAACATCAATATAGTGGGTCTGAAAACTAATAGAACCAGACTAAATTGTAATTGGTGATATTTTAATTTCATAAAATTAAACTAAACTAGTTTGTAATGAGCCTAAATATTTTAAATGAATATATAAATGATCTAACTTAAACAAATGTGAACTTACGGACAAAAATGAACATTCACGCATGAATATAAACGGACGTTCACAAACATAAATGACCGCACGAGATACGTGTTCATGTTCCTCATTTAACTAAATAAATTTTCTTGTTGATCATGTTCGTTCGCTTATTCGAATATCAACGAACGTTCACAAACATAAGTGACTGCACGAGATACGTGTTCATGTTCCTCGTTTAACTAAATAAATTTTCTTTTTGATCATGTTTGTTTGCTTATTAAATAAATGAACATAATGAACTTCCTGCCGAACAGTTCAAGAACAGTTTTGCTGAAAGTTCGTTTCGTTTATAGGCCTATTAATAATTTAATTATAATATTCATTTGTATGTTCTTTGTTGCTAATCTAATATGGTGTTTTGGTTAGCCCCGGCTTCGGATACCGCACTTGTGACACTCTTTTCGGGTTGGGCTTGCAAAGGCCGACCTCATGAATCATGTTTATCTTCCGGTGCAACTGGTTGCTGTCCCGCAAACGTGTTTCTTGAACAAAACGACGGGTTGGGCCCACGTTCCTGTCCCTGCAACCTTCCAACCAAACGGGCCAATTCAACTTCACGAAAAGAAAGCAACGGGTGTGTTCCTGGGCTAGGAATGGATAGTAACAAACTGAAAACGGGCCACACGAAATCTTTACGGGCTTTATCTTTTGGCCCATCTTCTCCTTCATCAAGTTCAAATCTTTTTAACTGGGAAACGGGCATAAGTTTAATCGAAGAGGGTACGGGTCTACCTATCGACACAATTTTTAAATTTCACAAAGCCATTCGAAAAGACTTGGAGTTTTTAGACGTTGAATCGGGCAAATTAACCGAGTCAAATGAGAGTTTTTTACACCAGTTTAATGGTCGGTTTCGTTTACTATGGGGTTTGTATCGAGCCCACAGTAACGCGGAAGACGATATCGTGTTCCCTGCATTAGAATCCAAAGAAACATTACATAATGTGAGTCACTCGTATACGTTAGACCACAAGCTAGAAGAAAACCTTTTTAAGGATATATCAACCTCACTCATTGAACTGTTTGAACTTCATGACAAAAACAATAATAATAGTTTGAGAACTTATACTGAGCTGGCGACTAAGATTCAGGGGATGTGTAAGTCAATCAGAGTGACGTTAGATCGACATATTTTGCTTGAAGAGCGTGAATTATGGCCTTTGTTTGATAGACATTTTTCGGTTGATGAGCAACATAAGCTTGTAGGTCGGATCATTGGGACCACGGGTGCTGAGGTATTGCAGTCGATGTTGCCATGGGTGACATCTGTACTTACTCAAGAAGAACAGAACACAATGATGGACACGTGGAAGCAAGCTACCAAAAATACTATGTTTACAGAGTGGTTAAATGAATGGTGGGAAGGATCTTCTAGTTCTGTAGATGCATCCTCATCATCATCAGATAAAAATATTTCACAAGGTTAGTTATTATTATGATGACCTGGCAGAGTGGCAGCTGACATGTATGTAACTTTGACCCGTTGACTTTTTTATGTGGCACTTGAAACCTGGTTTCTGCATTTTTTTTTGTAATTTTTTAGGGGCTAATTGCATAAAAACCATCAAATTATATTTAAAAATGATGACCTGGCGGCTGACGTTTATGCAACTTTGACCAGTTGATATTTTTTTAACTTTTTATGGGCTAATTGTTTAAAAACCTACAAATTAATCTAAAAAGTTATGACATGGCAGCTGACATGTATGTAACTCTGACCAGTTGGCTTTTTTTATGTGACACTTGAAACCTGGTTATCTTTAATTATTACCTTATATTAAAGGAAATCAAATTATTAGCCTTTTGTAGGGGTCAACTTAGTTTCATGTTGACTTTCTAAATCCAAGTAATTTATTTTTTCTAATATGCTATTTCTTTTAATTCATTTAGGTTCTGAATCACATGAAGTTTTAGATCCAAACAGGTACACCTTCAAGCCCGGGTGGAAAGATATCTTCCGGATGAATCAAACGGAGCTCGAGTCAGAAATAAGAAAAGTTTCTAGGGATCCAACTCTTGACCCGAGAGGGAAGGATTATCTCATGCAAAACCTTATGACCAGGTGTGTTTCTTATTCTACTTATTTTAATGTAAAATAAATAAATTTAACATTCTTGCCGACTGACTAAATCAATGGTCAATGTAGTGGTTGGTTAGCTGCCCAACAGAAATTAACTCAAGGAAGAAAAAACGACACGTCAGATAATGAAGGTCTACATGGACGCTCACCTTCATTTCGCGACGCGGATAAACAAATATTCGGTTGCGAACATTATAAACGCAACTGCAAGCTTCGTGCAGTTTGTTGTCAAAAGCTATTCGCATGCAGATTCTGTCATGATAATGTCAGTGACCATACAATGGACAGGTATTATAATATATATAAAACACTTTGGTTCAATAAACAACATATCAATATAGTTATTTATTTATTTGTTTATGATATTAGGAAAGCTACAACTGAAATGATGTGTATGAACTGCTTGAAAGTTCAACCCGTGGGACCCGTTTGCACAACTCCATCTTGCAATGGACTATCTATGGCGAAATATTATTGTAGCTATTGCAAATTCTTTGATGATGAAAGGGATGTATATCATTGCCCGTTTTGTAATTTATGTCGGCTTGGAAAAGGGCTCGGGGTTGACTTTTTTCATTGTATGACGTGTAACTATTGCCTGGCGATAAAGTTAGCTGATCATAAGTGTAGGGAGAAAGGCTTGGAAACAAACTGCCCTATTTGCTGTGATTTTTTGTTTACTTCAAGTGCAGCCGTTAGAGCACTCCCTTGTGGTCATTTTATGCACTCTGCTTGCTTCCAGGTGGCACAATCTTACATTATTAATATTATTATTATTAATTTATTTTCAAAACTTGTTATGCTGAATTATTGCATTTTACTTCCGACAGGCGTATGCTCATACACACTACATCTGTCCGATATGCAGCAAATCCATGGGAGATATGTCGGTAAGTAGGCCTGTAAACGAACTGAATGTTCAGTGAACCATTCATTTATACCTCGTTCGTCATTTATTTTTTCTCGCTTATGTTCATTATTCGTTAGTTTATGTTTATTTAAGTTCGTTCGTTTATTTTCTTTCATTGATGTTTGTGAAGCTTGATGTTTGTTGGAACATGAACATATGTCTCATTCGTTATGCTCGTGTACGTTTGCTTTCATTCGTTGATTTACGCTCGTTTATTTTCGTTCGTTTATGTTCGTTAGTTTATATATTCATTTAATCATTTAGGCTCATTACAACTTAGTTTACTTTTATGTAATTATAATATTACTTTAAAAGTTACGTTTATTTTTATTCAATTTTTAGGTGCAACCTATTGACGTGTTCACATTTACTTTTAATTGGTGTTCGTTCGGTTATATTCGTGTATCCGTGTTCAGTTATGTTTGTTTGTGTTCGTTTACGTTTGTGAATCGTTCGTTTATACTAATTAACAAACAAACATAAAAAACACAAACACACTTTTTTTAACGAATGAACACAAAAATAAAACCTCGTTCGTTTAATTGTTTTGTGTTTGATCTTTGTTCGGTTAAAGTTAAACGAATGAACACAACATGCCCGTTCATGTTTGTGTTCGTTCGGTTCGTTTGCAAATGATCAGCAATTACTTTTGTTTATTTACTTATTTTTGTATTAAATAGTGAAGTTTTTGAAAAATGTTATGTATTTGCAGGTGTATTTTGGTATGCTTGATGCTTTAATGTCTTCTGAGGTGCTTCCAGGCGACTTTAGAGACCGCCGTCATGTAAATATTTTACTTCTATATCTTTTTAACGCGTTTATTTTAAATTCGACTAACGTTGAGTTTAAATTATCCAGGATATATTATGCAACGACTGCGATACAAAGGGAAGTGCTCCTTTTCACTGGCTTTACCACAAATGTGGATGTTGTGGATCATACAACACTAGAGTAATCAAGGTTGATCCGGTTTCGGTTTTTTCAAACTAAACGGTGAAATTGTGTAAATATAGTTAATGTGAGGGCGTACATTGCAATATATCATTTTATTGCTACGTGTAGCATTCGTGTTTCATATCTAATTAAACTCGAAGGTATATCGAAACCACATCCATCGTTCAGTATGTTAAATGTATTTCATTTAGCGCTTGATATATGTATTGAAAGGTAGAAAGAAAGTACGTAAATTGTTAAAGCAAAACGTATTAAAAATTACGCGTGTACGGTTTTCGTGATTCTCAACTTAATATATTTAACTTTATTACTATTCTAAGAGATATTTCTTATGAAATATAAATTAATTACTTCAATATATATTTGTGCACTAAAAGTTGAAATACAAAAACCACTAAACAAGCATACAAATGGTAAACATAGAGGTGAAAAAAAAACCCGAACCTGGAACTTGACTTGAAAAAAAAAACCAGGAATCGGTATTTTATATACCTGGGTTTTTAATACCCGAACCGTACGCGACTCTACCCGTAGGGTATGGATAGGGTATGCATTTTAGTACCAGAACCCGTACCCGAACCGGACCCGATTTGTACCAGGTTATACCCGAAAACTCGAACCGGTTCCATACCTGAAGCCGGGTTTCTCCAATAATCAAAACTAGGTTTTTCAAATACCCGATCTATACCCGAAAAATACCTAAAAAAACCCGAAAATCCCCTAACAAGTGCGACCACTTAAAAAATCCAATTTATATCCGAAAAACACCCGGAAAAAAGTCCGAAAAAACTGAAAATAGAGTTTTTTCACTACCCGGAAATAGGATATTCAAATGTCCGGTTCTATACCCGACCCGAACCCGATGCTTAGGGTATGGTTTTTAGAGACAATACCCGGACCCGAACCCGAACTCGACCCGATTATTGCAAATACCTGATTTTTCAATACTCGGTTATACCCGAACCCGGTTCCATATCCGAAACCGGGTATTCAGAAAACCCGATTTGTGCTACTCTACACCCAAGGGCTAGTGGGCTTCAAGGCAAAGCCCAGTATAATAAGTCATTATAACATTATAACATAGAACCAAGTTACATTAATTGACATGTATATATAAAGAATGATTAGCTTTTTGTAGATTTTTTTACCAATTTTTATAAAATCATTCATCTCCATATATTTTAGATGCAAGTGCATATATTATTATTATTAGTTTAGCTATTAATTTATATTTCTTTTAGTTACTCGTTTAACATATTGCACAAAATAATTTTATCAAAACCATGCCAAATAATTATATATATATATATATTATAAGTGGTGGGTGCAATTTAAAATAAAATGATAGTCACGTCTCTACATGTGTTATTCCTCATGCACTTATCTTGGGGCTAATGTGTACCCTAGGCGTCACGATGACGCTAAGCTACTTGCGACTGTGCCACTAGTTGGTGTTCTCGTCCCCACGCGCCACTCTCCTTCTCTCCACATATATAACCATTGAATTGTCTATTCTTTAAATTTAATTATAATTTTAGTGTTTTTTATTTATTTTTTTTAATATACCTTTGAACTTCCACATTTTCACACTTTAACTACTTCACTATCTAATATAAGCTAGGTTCACAAATTATTAATAGAATAGGAAATTTTATTACTTTTTTTCTTCTTCTTAAACTACTGTAATATCTTTTTTGGGAACTTAATTATTAATATAAAGCCTCGTATATACCAAGTGATATTGTTAAAATATATTCGTTTGCGATTTTATTCCTTTTAGTTGTTAAAAGTAATAAGAGAAATTTAATACATAGTGGTACGTAGATACCTAATTAGTTTTAATGTTACTTTGAAGATGTGGTGTAAACCATTACAAGAAAATTAAGAAAAACAAGTGCTAACCCTACATAAAGTTTGAATATAGTTAGCTTCTTAGTAGCTAGGTTAGTTAACGTAGGATTTAGGTGGCATATTATGTTAGGAAAATCTAAGACCAAATCTGAAAAAAGACACTATTTGTGTCGTGTTAAAATGTATATTTTTTTTAATAAAAGAATTTGTCCGAGATATAGAGAAGATCTTTAGTTTAAACATTTTATGATAATGGAAGTGTTAATATACATACACAAAAATATATGACAATTTCATTACTGGCTAAATTTTAATAGAGAATACTCATGAATAGAGTTTTTTTTTTAACGGTAGAGATTATATAAAAAACAAAGAAATCGGCCAGAAGTCGAAAACAAAATAAACAACTTACATCAAGAGAAGAGGGTTTTTTAACCACTCGTCCCAAGAAAATAAAACTTTACGGTTCCTATGAGCATACAAAAAATACGAATAATATAAAATAGAGTAAAAAATCTCTTCGTTTCTTAGCTTGGATGATTGAAAGATGGAAATATATATCTCCAATACTCATGAATAGAGTGATTTTGTTTTAATATAAAAGGAGAGGAAAAGACTTAATAAAATTTATATACACATAAGTAAGGCTAAACGGTGTTTCTCTCGTGCTTGTTTTTGGCATGGTTCAATTAGCCTATAGAACATGTGGCGACTCATCAAGATATCATGTTCCGTCCATTCCCAATCTCAACTTGATACCTTTAACAATGCTTCGATTGATTATTTCTACTTGACCGTTCGTCTAAGGGTGGGCTATAAAAGTGAACACTTGCTATATGACGGATGAATTACACTCTCTCTCTCTCTCTCTCTCATGTTTTGACAAAAAAACAACACAAATATAACACGTAGTCATATTATAAATCTAATACTTCATTCAGATTAATTTTACGTGGTGGTGATGGTCACGTGGTGACATTGTGGTGGGGGTGGTTGTGGCGATGATGTTGGTAGTGGTGACGGTAATGATGGCGGTGGCGACGACAACGGTGATGATGTGATGGTGATGGTGACAGGGGCAGTGGTAACGATGATGGCAGTCAGGTGATGACATTTTAGTATTTTCTATTTATCTTCCTCTTATAACAAATAAAATTTTAGTATTTTTTTATTTATAATGTATTATCTTTCTCTTTATTCTTATGTATAATTAAATATTATTTTAAAATTTATTTTTCAAGCGTTATCCCCTTACACAAACACAAGATTCAACTTGTTGAATAAGTACATAGTACATATGATCGTAGATTCGTTGACAACCCAAGTGTGAGAACACGTTTTCAGTTTTTATAGAACATCGATCATATCATCATCAAATACTTTAGGCCAAGGATCGACTCATATATGATTATTAATTTGCTCATGTTCCCTTGTGGGATATATAATGGAATCCAACCTTGGCCTCCCACTTGCATTAAACCATATTATCAAGAATTTATGAATCTTTTGACTTTACTTGATTCTAGTTAGCTTAACCCTTGTATTATTCTTAATTTCAGGTTCATATAAGTTTTATATACATTGTCTGATTGTTAAGAACCAAATATTGTGTTATAATCAATGTTTAAAAAGGTATTTAACTTATACCAGATTGGACTAAAAAATGGTACAACCGGTTGAACCGGGTTATACCGGGAGGTTCAACCGATTGAATAGTTTACTTTATTGTTTTCTATATATTCAACTTTAACTCCAAAAATAACCCAAAAGTAAATGATTTCATAACAAAAAATAATCAAAAAGTTAATCTATATATAAAAAAATAATACAAAAACAAAATTTTTAAAATATAGTCTTAAAGTTTACACGTTTAAATGTTAATTGTTGAGTTAAAAGTAATTTTGGAAAAATATGGGTTGCAAATATAACAAATTTCTTGTACTTAAAACCGGTTTGCCGGTAAAAACCAGTATTTTAGAAAAAAAATCACCGGTATGATGTTCTAGCAAACCGGCCAAAAATACCGAATTTAAAATACCGGGCTGTTGTGCGAAATCAGGTTTAACCGGTTCAACCGGTCGGTTTAAACCGGGTTTTAAAACACCGGTTATAATTGAGTGAACAAATGAGATAATTAAAATGTAATTCCCAAACAAAGTGAGAGTAAAACTATAGTATGATGTTACCACATTGACCATCTGTTTAATTAATTAACATATATGTGCGTGTGACACCCTTTGCAAATTGTAGTAAGTTTGATCATGGACAAGCTAGAGAGATAGATTTTGAGGTTCTGGAAATAATATTTGATCTCAAATATCATTATATTTATGGGAAAAGAACTCCACAATGAAGTATGAACATGCGAAGGTAATTCAAGAACAAGTGGCCTTTGTAAATATCAAGGAGGTCCTTTCTTTGGGTCAAACCGGGCTGTGGCCCCATCATCTTTTTCGTTTGTTGTGTATTTTTATCGAAAGTATCCCAAGAAAATTATATGTATAAAGTCCGGCCCAGCCATGTTACTTGAGTCTGACCCATCCACATTATTTGAGTCCGAGCTAGCCACGAAAGATTACAAAATAAAGCCCGGTTACCCAAATGAATTATTTTTGAACAACCTACTTAGCCAATATTCCCAAGCTAAGTGGTGCATCATTTATTGTTTATCTATTCAAAAGTCTTGCGGACACTCAATTACGTGGCGAATATTATTTGCTTGATAGAGTGGTTCAGCTAATCTTGGCACTTCAAGTCTCTACTGCAACAACAAAGGGGATTTTTAGCAATGAAAATTTTTAAGAATCGTTTTCTTAATAAGATGTCCGATGATTATCTCATGAATAACTGATGAGTTCAAAGAGTTTAAAGGTCGCCGAGCTGAGTTGTGATTCTTTTTAAGGTATTTATCATTCTCCTTGCATCTTGTTTTTGTTTGTTTAAAAATTTGATTTTTTTTTGTTAGAACGGTAATTTGAATTACTGAATTTAAATTTAAGTTATCAAATTAGTATTTTTTTGAATGATTGAATATAGTTTATATTGTTTGACCCGACCCGAATCAGATTGCCGACCCGAAACATAGAAGTAGGGGAAATATTTTTTGGCTCTTGTGAATTTCGTGAATTTCGCTCATCTATACTAGATTTCAAGATCCGTCACTGGTTAATATGAGATCTTAGTAGTAAAACAGGTAATATTGGTTCATATAAGCCAGATGTTGGTTAGTATATTACAACATATATTAAATCTCTCTATTAAACATACAACTATAATAGCTTGTATGTTGTATATAATTGCATAAACTTTGTTATCTTTGGGCTTTCAAAACTCAAAGAGCCAAGATGTACCCTAAGTATTTCATATCTAACATTAGGTAAATACCATATCAACACATATGACAAACTCAAATTGACCGGTTTTTGACGACATTCGATGTACAAAAGTACAAATATTTGTGTTTAGTTTGTTATATATATCATGTTGATTTATAGTTGTACGTGTTAAATTTCTAGACATCCATGACAAGGGCATTTGAGAAAGTTTCCTCTATGAGTCCGACCAACTTATTTGAGCCCTTGAAAGGTTGGTATGGTGGTCCAACGTTTCATAAGCTCCACAAGTGAAAAAAGAGCCATAAATACGTATATGATATTATTTTAAATAAACAATCAAAAGTGTTTTTCAATAATAAATCCAAAAAACGAAGCACTATTATAACCTTTGTAACTTAGATTGAACAACATATAAAGATTTATGGCATACAAAGACAATACTATATATTGTTATATTTGCACGAAGCTTTAATCAGGTTAAAACATTGTTGATGATTTTAGTGTTATTAATACATCCTAACTATTAGAGTTTCACTTGAATCAAACGAAAATCTAGATAAACCTTCTTATGCGTTAGAGGCCGGTGTAGGGCGCATATGGCTCATTCAAGTTTAATCTGATTTTTGGTTTCGGTTATTCAATGAAACGTTGTATCGTTTCATCAAAAGTTTGATTCTTTGCTAGTGTTAAAAACACCGTTTTTTACAGTTTGGTTGATACTTAAGATTGAAATACGCACCTGCTATTGTTTTTTTGAATTATTCGATTGACATTTTGAATTACAAGTTGAAACATTTTAATCTGAAAGAGTTTATATAATTGGTAAAAATAATTCTTTAATGGTAGTGTAACGTCTTAACTTGACAAATAATCCTCGTTAATGTACCATGATATAATATCATGATGTTTGCATTTTGAGCTATTACATATTTACATATTACATAGTTCAAATGTCCAACCAACATTCGATTTCAATAATTAAACATCTAATTAATTTATTTACAAATACAAAACCAAAAAGAATTAGGCAGCAATAAGTGTTGTTTCCACATGAACATTTTCAGGTCACGATTTTTATACTGAGGATTCTTTATCCTTGACTGTCTTATGGATAGTTTATCTTTGAAATATACATCAGGATATAAAGGATCAACGATCCTCGGTATTGTTTGTTTACTAATGATTGCGTTTAGTATGGTGATGTGTTAGACAGGTATATCAACTTTAAGACGAACTTGCATCAATTATCCTCATGGGACATCCTATAGCTGGAACATGGATCTAGGATCCTAATTCAACATAGCTGATTATGGACGAACCCTCTAGAAGATTGACGTTTAAATAACAACAACGGTATCTAGACCTGGTCTACCGTTTTATTCGCTAGTGAGTGGCTACCAGCACGTGGTTAAAGAGCACGTTGGTGAAGAATGGAAGACTAGCGGATTAATAGGATGAAATTGTTAAGTTTGTTAATTACTTTTTCCTTATATATTTGAGTATGATCGGGTAGGAAAACGCATGTACTTACACACACACTAGAGCAGAAATTAATACTCTCTATACACTAGCTTACTTTGTAACCTCGATCGTATACTCCACAAACACTTGTAATCACTTTTTGTTAATCAATAAACTCGACGGTGATAGTTTTCACCGTCCGGGGGTTTTTTGTGCCTGATACCAAGATAATCATATACTCATCGACCAAAGGTTACCTCGTTGATCATTGACTAAAGTAATCCGACCAAAGATTATCTTAATAATCATTGACCGGAGTTGTTTTACCAAAGATTACCTTGATAAGTTTTGACCGAAGTAAGACTATCTTGGTTAAGGGCTTTTTCCCTCGTAATCAAACCTTTGTGTTCACCAACATTACGCATATACATTTGTCATTATCGAGTTAGCACCTCACCTCACATAACAAATTTGGATACTTGATCCTTAACAGATTTTTTTCCAAAACAATTTGGCGCCCACCGTGGGACAATTGGTGCTATAATCCATATTATTCTTATCATTCTCAACTTTTTCATACCCATATCACTATCAATGGCCTCTCAATCAACCTCTGCTTCATCAACCATGCCGGCTACGGTTCCTCTCAGCAAGGACTTTGCCATCGATGCCTCCGCCAATCACGGGAATGCAACGGCCTGCTGCTGCTGGAAGCAAGACGCAACTACCAGTCTTCCAGAGCTCAAAAAATGCTGTTGCCCCGGTGGTTAATACTAACAGTGATGTTTCATCTATGTTTTCGCAGGTTAAAGCATACATGGAACAACAGAATAAGACTAATCAGAGGATCCTACGTGAGATAGAGGATCTCAAGAAGAACAAGAGGCCAGCAGAGGATCTCACCCCCTGATGCCAAGGATGCTGGATTTCACCAGTCCAGAATCCATGGCTCAGTTCTCTCAAGGATCATCTATCCTTCAACAGGGGTCCATGGGTCAACAGACTCAAGGATCCTTGCTATTTCAGCCAGGATCATCTATCCTTCAACAGGGATTCATGGGTCAGCAGAATCAAGGATCCTCATATTATCGGCAAGGATCGGTCATCCTTCCACAAGGATCCTATAGTACCCAACCTCAAGGATTCTTCACCCTGAATCAAGGATCCTTATTTCCGAATCAAGGATCCTCGGGCGTCCAACATCAGCGATCCTCTGAAGTCCATGAAGGAGATATAATCCCCATGCAGACCATATCTTCTGGAGGACCTACTCCGATTACTGACTCCTCTTATCCCAGATATTCGTCTGGAATACCAAACTCCACCCAGCAGAGAGGTAATTGGCACGATCCTATATCTTTAGATACTAACCATGTTCCCATGCAGGATTCAGGTATCAACCAGGCCATGGCCAGAGAATTACAGAAGCTAAAGGATATGATATCCAGTGTCCCGGGAGTGATACGTCCAATCCCTGAAATACCGGAGGGGAGTCCCAAATTATCCAGATTCGCTCCGCCCATATGTGATGCTGAAATCTCGAAGCGGTTTCAAACTCCCAACATGAAGACGTATGATGGGAGCACCGATCCTGAGGAACATGTAGCCCAATATCGGGAGAGAATGAAAATTAATTCTGTTCCTGAGAGACTCAAAGAGGCTTGCCTTTGTAAAGGATTTGGAGCCACACTAACGGGAGCTGCACTAAAATGGCTGCTAAGTCTCCCCCTTTTCTCGGTTACATCTTTCTCTCATTTAGTTAATTTGTTTAACACTCAATTTTCCTGTAGTCGGAAATTTGAGAGGTTGACCAGTGATTTATATCGTGTTATCCAGCCTAGTGATGAACCCCTTAGGGATTTCGTTACCAGGTTCGGAAAGGAAGCTCTAGAAATCCCAAACCTTGATATGACTACTGCTGTTGAAGCATTCAAGATGGGAATTCAAAAGAGCTCCCCTTTTTATGATGATTTAGTGATGACTCCATGCAGGACATTAGATGAAGTCAGAAGCAGGGCATTAAGATACATCCGCTTAGAAGAAGATAAAAAGATCCAGGATTGTCTTGGGGGACAAACGAAGCAAGAAACTCCTGAAAAGAATAAAGGATTCTGGAATAGGAACAACAACTCAAAGCCGTACGCCAAGCCCAATAATCACAACGTACGGGCAGTTGAAGAAGGAGATGACGATGAAGACTATCCTTGCATCTCCGATTATTGTTTCTCTATGGACACTCATGGCTTGATCTGTGCCATGAAGGACTTGAGAGAAAAAGCGAGGTGGCCACGAAAGAATGAAAAGGTTGTCGGCTTCAAAGACAAGTCTAAGTGTTGCGCTTTTCACGAAGATTTTGGCCACGCTACAGATGAGTGCATCGCCTTAAGGAAAGGAATTGGATACCTCCTGAGCAAGGGTCACTTTAAAGAACTCTTGGGAAGGAAGAAAACCAAGATCCAGAATCCTGAAGATCCTCCACAAAAGGCGACACCGCCACCACCGGATGCTCATGTGATCAACTTTGTCTCCAGAGACTACGAATTGTTTAGAGATTCTTGTGCCATAGCAGAAAGTCCCGCAGAAGAATTCGAGTTGGATAATGAGAGAAGACCACTCATCCCCACTACTCGAGTGACTGATCAAAGAATCTTTTTTAATTCAAGGATCCAAGATCCTCGACAAGACAAGCCAGATGTGCGAGCAGTTAACTTCATCTCGGGAGGTTCAGACATATGTGGAACTTCCTTCTCTGCCGCAAAAAGATTCGCCAAGAAGATCAAGATGGATAACGGAGATCGTCCAATAGTTTCAACCACATTAACTACAGACAAAAGAATCTTCTTCGATGAAGAAGACAAGCTGAATATTCAGGATCTTCACCATGACGGTTTGATTATTACTTTATTTATCTCTAACCATTATGTACGCAGAATCCTAGTAGACGGCGGCAGCTCGGTCAACATTATCCAACATGATGTCCTTAAGAAAATGAATATCCCGGATTCAGAAATCATCCCCAGAACATCGGTGCTAGTTGGCTTCAGTGACGAAACCAAGAAGACACTGGGGGACATCAACCTCCCAATTTATATCGAAGGGTTAAATTCATACCAAAAATTTTGTGTTATAGATAACCTTTCCTGTTGCAATGTTATTTTAGGTAGGCCGTGGCTCCATAGAATGAAGGCTGTAGCCTCAACTTATCACCAGTGCATCAAGCTACTTACTCCTTGGGGAGTTGTAAAGATAGTAGGTGACCAAGCGGAGGCCAAGAACTATTATTCATCATCGATGAAGCCGAAAGCCAAGCCAACCATAGCATAGCAACTACAGCAACATCCTAGGGACGTGATAGAAGCTCGGGAGAAAAACCTTAAAGAAGTATCATTGGACCCCGAGGATCCTGAAATAAAAGTGTTCCTAGGATCTAGTATCCCAAGTAAGATTGAGGTGGATATAATATCCTTCTTGGGGCGAAGAAGGTCTACTTTTGCCTTCAAGCACTCGGACATGACAGATATTTCAAAAGAGGTAATCACTCATAAACTCGGCCTTGATTTATCTATAAAACCTGTCCATCAGAAGCGAAGGAAATTCGCTCCTGAGAGGAACAAGATCATACAAGAAGAAGTTGAAAAACTTCTTAAGGCCGGTATGATCAGAGAGGTTCAATATCCTCGATGGTTAGCTAATGTGGTCGTTTTTTCAAAAAAGAATGGAAAGTGGAGGGTGTGTGTCGATTTTACTGATTTAAACAAGACATGCCCCAAGGATCCTTTCCCATTACCACATATAGATTCCATGGTGGATGCTACGGCAGGACATGAAATGCTTACCTTTATGGATGCTTCCTCTGGATTTCAACAAATTCAGATGGAACCATTCGACTAAGAGGATACAGTATTCATGATTTCTACCGGCATATACTGTTATACCGCTATGCCGTTTGGACTAAGAAATGCAGGGGCAACATACCAAAGATTAGTCAACATGATGTTCAAGGATCAGTTGGGTAAGATCATGAAGGTCTATATAGATGATATGGTGGTGAAATCAAAGAAAGCTGAGGATCACCTTAGAGACCTCAAGGAAGCATTCAACATCCTCGACCAATATAACATGAAATTAAATCCATCAAAATGCCACTTTGGTGTTAAGGCTGGAAAATTTCTGGGATATATGGTGACTAAGAGAGGAATTGAAATAAGACCCGAACAAATTGAGGCCATCCTCAATTTGAAATCTCCTGCAAACACAAAGGATGTCCAAAGGCTTACAGGAAGAATAGCTGCTCTCAACCGATTCATCTCAAGATCCACCGAGAAATGCAAAGACTTCTACGATATTCTCAGAAAGAATAAGAAGTTTGAATGGACAGAAAAGCATGAGGCAGCATTCAAGTCGTTGAAGGATTAGTTATCCTCAGCACCATCCTTAATGAAGCCTGTAGATGGAGAATCCTTATATTTATACCTAGCAGTTTCAGGTAATGCAGTAAGTGCTGTTCTTGTTAAGGATCATGAAGGTGAACAACACCCCGTATATTATGTAAGAGTCTGTTAGATGCAGAAGCCAGGAAACCAGAATTATCAGGTAGAATGGCCAAGTGGGCTGTGAAATTAAGTGCATTTGATATCCAATATGAGCCAAGAACAACAATCAAATCTTAAGCATTAGTAGATTTTGTGGCTGAATTCACTAGTGATCTACAAAAAGAAGCTGACTTGGAGGTCCAACAACTGGAAAAGACCAAGGATCCTTGGATACTCTTCACAGATGGAGCATCCAATGTAAGAGGAACAGGATTAGGGATCCTACTGAAATCGCCACAAGGGGACATAATACCCCAATCCATATCTTGTGAGTTCCAGGAAACAAACAATGAAGCAGAGTATGAGGCTCTGATCGCAGGTTTGCAATTAGCCAAAAGCATGGAGATCAGGTATCTTCAAGTTTATGTAGATTCTTTATTGATAACTAACCACTTTAATGGCTCGTATGCTGTTAAAAGTGAGAAACTAATGAAATATTTAGATGTTGTGAGGGAGTTATCGAAATCCTTCGAAATATTTAGTATTACACAGGTACCGAGGGAATAAAACGCCGGGGCAGACGCCTTGGCAAACTTAGCCTCATCTCTGAAGATTCCTGAGGATTTGAAAATCCCAATAATCCACATACTCTCGCCAGCAATAGGAGAGCAAGAAGTTGGGGAAATAACAAATGATAAGCAGATTGTGCTTTGGGATCCATTATCCTCGGACAATCAAGGATCCTGGATCCTCCCGATCAAAAAGTACATACAAACAGGAGAAATTCCAACAACAGAGAATCCCAGATCCTTCAAACTCAAGGTATCATAGTACATTTTATTAAATGATATACTATATAGAAAATCTCTTGCAGGTCCATATTTGAGATGCATTGAGGATCCTGAAATCAAAGAAGTACTCAAGGATTTTCATGAAGGAGATTGCGGCAATCACACAGGTGGAAGAGCATTATTTTCTAGAATAATTAGAACCAGATACTTCTGGCCAACAATGAAGAAGGATGCAGTGGAGTATTCAAGGAATCTGATGCTTGTCAAAGACATGCAAACATCCTTCATCAGCCAGCGGAGCCTTTATATCCTATATTCTCCTCATGGCCTTTCATGAAATGGGGTATGGATATTGTAGGCAAGTTACCAAAAGCACCCGGTGGAAAAGTATTTATGCTCGCCATGACTGACTACTTCTCCAAATAGATTGAGGCAGAAGCATTTGTACAAGTCCGAGAAAGGGAAGTAATATCTTTTATTAAACGAAATATAATAACTAGATTTGGTATTCTTGCTGAAATTATTTGTGATAATGGTTCCCAGTTTATCGGGAATAGAACCACTAACTTTTGTGACAGTTGGGGCATCAAAATGATTACTTACACTCTGGTTCATCCTCAAGCCAATAGTCAAGCAGAGTCTAGCAACAAGATCATCATCAACAATCTAAAGAAGAAGCTAGGATCCAAGAAGGGAAAATGGGCTGAAGAACTTCCTTACGTTCTTTGGGCAGACAGGACAACTCCAAAGAATGCAACAGGTCAAACACCCTTTTCACTGGTGTTTGGATCCGAAGCAGTAATTCCCACTTCCTACTGCGAGAACGAGCATCCGTGATCCTCAAACCAATGAGGATATCCTTCTTGAAGACTTGGATACTATAGAAGAACTCAGAGACCTAGCAAAGATCAGAATGACAGCTTATCAACAAAGGGTAGCTGGGGCATACAATAAAAATATCAGAATCAGAAGATTTCAAGAAGGAGATTTGGTGTTAAGGAAAGCCTTCCAAAACACAACTAATCCGGCTGATGGGAAGCTAGCGCCCAAATGGGAAGGACCTTATCAGATTGAGTCGGAAGCAGGAAAGGGAGCATATCATTTGCTTACAATGGAAGGCAATAGACTACCAAGAGCATGGAATGCTATCAACCTAAAGAATTATTTTTTTCTAATTAGGATCCAATATCCTGAGAGGATATATTATCCTTAAAGGATCAAGGATCCTAAAATCGGTAATATCTATCTGATTACTTATTCATTTTGTATTCTTGTTATTCTAAGGATAATATATTTTTAACGTTTATCTATTCCAAGTTTTTAAGTAACCATGCAGATTCTAGTGAGAAGTTCAATGTCTAGGAGGTTGGCCACCTCTCCTTTACATATAAGGTACTTTACTATTTCCCTTGGTCTTGGCCACGATTTGGTATGACCCCCGATGGTCATATCCCCTACAGTTTAAAGGTTTTCACCTTTCTCACGATCGTCAGTTGCGCACGCTATCCGATGTATAGTCTGGGGCAGCGGGACCGGTACACGCTTAGTGGCTGACAATTTCATTGTTTCCGGCTATATAGAGGATCCTACGAATTATGGTAGACGTACCATTTCCTAAGGTTTAAGGGGTTTTCACCTCTTCCCCAGGGCCATGTCGCCAGTTTAATCCTAAGGTTTAAGGGGTTTTCACCTCTTCTCAAGGGCCATGTCGCCAGTTAACACCAGTTTATTCGGCTTGTCCCCAGAATATTTGTTGGGCTTGTCCCCAGTTTATTGGGCTTGTCCCCAGAATATTTGTTGGGCTTGTCCCCAGTTTATTGGGCTTGTCCCCAGAATATATGTTGGGCTTGTTCCCAGGTTATTTTATGGGCTTGTCCCCAGCTTAACGAATTTGATCCCGATTAATAATATGAATTATTTGCAACGAATTTTCTAAGTTATTACTGAAGATTGAGAAACTAAGGATCTCGGATTCTAAAACTACTCTTGTAAGGAACATTGAGAGTTCAATACTTCTGGTAACTTAGGTCTATCTGGACCTTCTGGTATGATCTTTATCGATAAACCTAGACTTGTTATTCATTGCAATAAATTCGGATATTCCGATTGGAAAGACTATTTTCTTAAGGTTATTTGGATACTAAAAATTTTTCTATCTTAAGGATACTTTATCCTAAAATTTATGATTTAAGGATATTCTTTTCTAAATATTTTCTTCCTTAAGGATATTTTATCCTAAACAACTTTTAAGGATCTTTTATCCTAAAAACCTTTTACTTATGAATATTTGTCAAACTATTAATAATGCTAAAAGTTATATATAACAAATATTTGAAGATGAATAACATGTAAATAGTCAAAAGATTTATATATTAATTAAGATAAGCCCCGAGGACGAATCCAAAATTACCTAACCTGGACTTCACCATACGAAAAGATGGACCATCCATCCGGGTTAAGTGAAAGTTACTAATTGTTCATAAAAACACAATAAAAACAAAATAGAACGGGCTTAGGCCTTGTCTTTCGTATCCTTCATCGCCCGTTCATATGATTGTCTTCACCTCCACCGGTGCCTCGTTTCCACCTTCAGCCTCATTCAGATCCTTCACACCGCTTGTTCTTGCATCGCCCGCTTCAACCATTATTGCTTCAGTCTCATCCTCGCCTCCATCCAAGTCGATCAAGGCTTGCTTCCATTCTTTGATCTCCCATGACGACTTATCGAAAGATGGATCGTTAGCTTCGGTAAACATTCTTTGATCTCCCATGACTTGGCTGCCCATACTTTCGCTTATTCGGAAACCCGATTGATTTTGTCCTGCATCTGAACGGCCAAAGCAGCAGCGTGTGCCTCTATCTCTCTTTTCTCTTTGGTCATCTTCGAGAGGGCCTTCTACTTGGCAGCAGCCGTTGATCTCAGCACAGGGAGGGTCTTCTCATGCTCTTCCATAGTCTTCTCATAGTGGTTTCGGGCAGAATCAATGGCCTATGAGTGAAAGCGGAATAAATTCAGGAAGATGCATGGAATAATAGAAATTAACGAAGATAAAGGATCCTTACAGAAGAAAGCATGTCCAGAATCTGCTTTTCGGCGTCAAAGGGATCTTCCGTATCTGAACTCCTCTTTCTCTTGGATCCAGACTTCGTTCAAGTTGTGATCAAGCGAGGCTCGAATGTAGGGGTTGATTTCGGGGTCTTTTTCTTGGTAAGCATGCAATCAATATCTTTAAGGGAAAACTTGGAGGCAGATTTTCCTGATTTCGGAGCACCTATGAACAACAAATAGACAAATAAGTTTTCAAATGATTAATACTTTTTATACTAAGAGTTAATATTTGACATAATTGATTCTGAGTTTGATCTTTGGAAAGCTTCAACAGATTTTGCTTGAAAAGTCCTAATTGCAGGATCTAATGACAGAAACCTCTTCACTCTATCTTCAACTCCTGGAAGATCAGCCAACAATTCGAAATTTTCAACTGCACAAATGATAAAAACTATTAGCAGAAGGATAGAATATCCTGTCTTGGTGACCTAAGGATCCTGGATCATACCCTTTGGTATCCACCTTTTGGGAAGGTTAGTTCCACCCGGAAAAGAATCTCGTCTTACGAAGAAAAATTGGTTTTTCCAAAGGGTACTATTAAGGGTGACTTTGGAAATGGGATTTTCTTGGTGAGGTTTTGATTTGAAGACAAAGCGTTGGGAACCATTGGTAACAAGATTGTATTGATACGCTAATTCTGCTAAGCCGAACTCGACTCCTTCTTCTACGATTATCATTTCTATGGTATGAAGGACTCTCCACAGCATTGGCGTGGCCTGGATATAAAAAATTCCCGCTAAATTGAAGAACCTTTGCGTGAAACTGGGGAAAGGATACTTATTGTTTTGGACAAAAATCTGCTAAGGATCAAGTATCCAAATATGTTAAGTGAGGTAAGATGCTAACTCGATAATGACAAGTGTGTAATCGTAATATTGGTGAACACAAAGGTTTGATCACGAGGGAAAAAGCCCTTAACCAAGATAGTCTTACTTCGGTCAAAACTTATCAAGGTAATCTTTGGTAAAATAACTTCGGTCAAGGATTAATAAGATAATCTTTGGTCAAATTACTTTAGTCAATGATCAACAAGGTAACCTTTGGTCAACGAGTATATGATTATCGTGATCTCTGGCACAAAAAACCCCCGGATGGTGAAAATTATCACCGTCAAGTTTATTAATGGTAAAAATCGGGTTACAAAGGTGGAGATATGATCAAAGATTACAAAGAATATCTAAGTGTGTGTGTATGAACTGCTAGAGAGTTCTTGACAGAGTATTTACGAGTGTAAGCAGTGAATGAATGTGAACAAGTGACCTAACTTTGATCATAATCTCAATATATATAAAAATAAAGGCTAACTAACTCCTATTTTTATGGCACTACTCCCACTAACTTAGTCTTCACTATTGACCACATGCTGGAGGTGCCTTGTAGCATAATTTTAGGTAGACCACGTCCTTGAGCCGTTACACTTGATAAATATCAGCCTTCATATAAGAAATAACCGTTAACAACACCAAATACCGAGGATCCATGATCCTGACATAGCTCTGGAACTCTTCATAAGGATAATTGGTCCAGACATGTCTTCAAGAATAACATATCCTCAGCATTCAGTTATTTGTGACTCAACAAGAAGTTCTATAAATCCGCCACTTCTCCCACTAAACGTGTTATAGCCATTTTACCACGTGTTTGACAAGTCCAATAGCAAAATATCCGGTGGAATAAGTCTTGGAGCCGTTATACTTATTAAATAACAACCTACACACAAGAAACAATTGTTAATAATACCAAGTACTGAGGACCACTGATCCTGACAGGATCTGTCTAAGGATAACTGAGCCAAGAACATATGTCAGGATAACGTATCCACATTGTCAAATTTCCGTGCCCTAACAATTGCCCCCAAAATGGCGGTTGTGATAAGATTACAGCTGTCATTTTGCCTTTGATTTCAAACTTCCTGCAAAAACATATGAGATTTGACAAGCTAGATATAATTATCATATATCTGTAGAGTTTCCTTGAGAACTTCCCTTCAAGCTAGATATCTAAATTTTCTTATTCTCCACGTAAATCATGAACAACTAGCAACATCTGTTTAACCCGGGTGGACAGTTCATCTTTCATATGGTGAAATCCGGGTTAAGGGTTTGGATAAGTCCAAGTGACTTATGTTTAATAATATAAAACTTTTGACTGTTTGCTTGTTATTTATTTTTGTGAAAGTTTGTTTGATATAGCTTTAGCTTTATTGAAAGTTTTAAGAAATAATATATTTTAGTAAAAAGTTTTTAGGATAAAATATCCTTGCAAAAATAAACCAGGATCTCAAATCCTTATAAAAATAGATTGAGAATAATGAATCCTTATATCTATGAAGATATAAACTGAAATCAAATAAGTGTAAACCGATAAACAAAAATCATACCGTAAGGTCTAGTTAGACCTAATTTACCATAAGTATTGATCCTTTTGCAATCCTTATAAAACTGAATTAAAGGATTTTGAATCCATAAGTATTGATCCTTCGGTGATCCTCAGAATCTAATTTATGATACCTGATGCAAATAACTTAGGATATTATCTGGGATTAAACCCAATAAATCAGGGACAAGCCCATAAAATTAATTGGGGACAAGCCCAACAAACCGGGGACAAGCCCATAAAATAAACTGGGGACAAGCCCAACAAACTGGGGACAAGCCCATAAAATAAATTGGGGACAAGCCCAACAAACTGGGGACAAGCCCATACAATAAACTGGGGACAAGCCCAACAAATATTCTGGGGACAAACCCAACAAATATTCTGGGGACAAGCCCAATAATCTGGTGTTAAACTGGCGACATGGCCCTTGAGAAGAGTTGAAAACCCCTTAAACCATAGGGTTAAACTGGCGACAAGGCCCTTGAGAAGAGGTGAAAACCCCTTAAACCGTAGGGTTAAATTGGCGACAAGGCCCTTGAGAAGAGGTGAAAACCCCTTAAACCTTAGGGAATGGTACGTCTACCATATATCGTAGGATCCTCCATATAGCCGGAAACAACGAAATTGTCAGCCACTAAACGTGTACTGGTCCCGCTGCCCCGGACTATACATCGGATATCGTGCGCAACTGGCGATCGTGAGAAAGGTGAAAACCTTTAAACCTTAGGGGATATGACCATCGGGGGTCATACCCAATCGTGGACAAAGCCAAGGGAAATAGTAAAGTACCTTATATGTAAAGGAGAGGTGGCCAACCTCTTAGACATTGAACTTCTAATTAGAATCTACATTGTTACTTAAAAACTTGGAAAAGATAAACGTTAAAAATATATTATCCTTAGAATAACAAGAATATAGAATGATAAGTAATCAGATAGATATTACCGATTTTAGGATCCTTGATCTTTTAAGGATAATATATCCTCTCAGGATATTGGATCCTAATTAGAAAAAATATTTCTTTAGGTGGATAGCATTCCATGCTCTTGGTAGTCTATTGCCTTCCATTGTAAGCAAATGATATGCTCCCTTTCCTGCTTCCGACTCAATCTGATAAGGTCCTTTCCATTTGGGCGCTAGCTTCCCATCAACCGGATTTGTTGTGTTTTGGAAGGCTTTCCTTAACACCAAATCTCCTTCTTGAAATCTTCTGATTCTGATATTTTTGTTGTATGCCCCAGCTACCCTTTGTTGATAAGCTGCCATTCTGATCTTTGCTAGGTCTCTGAGTTCTTCTATAGTATCCAAGTCTTCAAGAAGGATATCCTCATTGGCTTGAGGATCACGGATGCTCGTTCTCGTAGTAGGAACCACCATTTCTGTGGGAATTACTGCTTCGGATTCAAACACCACTGAAAAGGGTGTTTGACCTGTTGCATTCTTTGGAGTTGTTCTGTCTGCCCAAAGAACATAAGGAAGTTCTTCAGCCCATTTTCCCTTCTTGGATCCTAGCTTCTTCTTCAGATTGTTGATGATGATCTTGTTGCTAGACTTTGCTTGACCATTGGCTTGAGGATGAACCGGAGTGGAAGTAATCATTTTGATGCCCCAACTGTCACAAAAGTTAGTGGTTCTATTCCCGATAAACTGGGAACCATTATCACAAATAATTTCAGCAGGAATACCAAATCTAGTTATTATATTTCGTTTAATAAAAGATATTACTTCCCTTTCTCGGACTTGTACAAATGCTTCTGCCTCGATCCATTTGGAGAAGTAGTCAGTCATGGCGAGCATAAATACTTTTCCATCGGGTGCTTTTGGTAACTTGCCTACAATATCCATACCCCATTTTATGAAAGGCCATGAGGAGAATATAGGATATAAAGGCTCCGCTGGCTGATGAAGGATGTTTGCATGTCTTTGACAAGCATCAAATTTCCTTGAATACTCCACTGCATCCTTCTTCACTTTTGGCCAGAAGTATCCGGTTCTAATTATTCTAGAAAATAATGCTCTTCCACCTATGTGATTGCCGCAATCTTCTTCATGAAAATCCTTGAGTACTTCTTTGATCTTAGGATCCTCAATGCATCTTAAGTATGTACCTGCAAGAGATTTTCTATATAGCATATCATCTAATAAAATGTACTGTGGTACCTTGAGTTTGAAGGATCTAGGATTCTCTGTTGTTGGAATTTCTCTTGTTTGTATATACTTTTTGATCGGGAAGATCCAGGAT
Source organism: Bidens hawaiensis (assembly GCF_021521415.1). NCBI lineage: Eukaryota > Viridiplantae > Streptophyta > Magnoliopsida > Asterales > Asteraceae > Bidens > Bidens hawaiensis. Next base: position 16,961 of record NW_027505904.1, on the reverse strand, counting down.
CCTTGATTGTCCAAGGATAATGGATCCCAAAGCATAATCTTCTTATCATTTGTTATTTCCCCAACTTCTTGCTCTCCTATTGCTGGCGCGAGAATGTGGATTATTGGGATCTTCAAATCCTCAGGAATCTTCAAAGATGAGGCTAAGTTTGCCAAGGCGACTGCCCCAGCGTTTTCTTCCCTCGATACCTGTGTAATACTAAATATTTCGAAGGATTTTGATAACTCCTTCACAACATCTAAATATTTCATTAGTTTCTCACCTTTAACAGCATACGAGCCATTAAAGTGGTTAGTTATCAATAAAGAATCTACATAAACTTGAAGATACCTGATCCTCATTTGTTTGGCTAAAAGTTAACCTGCGATAAGTACTTCGTATTCTGCCTCATTGTTGGTGGCTTGGAATGCACATGCAATGGACTGGGATATTATGTCCCCATTTGGCGATTTCAGTTGGATACCCAATCCTGTTCCTCTTACGTTGGATGCTCCATATGTGAAGAGGGTCCAAGGATCCTTTGTTTCTTCTAGTTGCTAAACTTCCAAATCAGCTTCCTTCTGCATGTCGCTACTAAAATCAGCCACAAAGTCTGCAAGCTCTCGTGACTTAATGGTTATTCTAGGCTCATACTGAATGTCATATGCACTCAACTTCACAAACCACTTGGCCATCCTTCCTGACAACTCTATCTTTCTAAGCATATCCTTAACAAAATAGTTAGTTATCAAAATAATAGTATGGTGTTTAAAAATAATGTCTCAACTTGGTTGAGGCAATAATCAAAGCAAGAATTAATTTCTCAATGTGAGAATACTTGACCTCTACGTCTAAGAGGTTTTTACTTACATAATATACCGGATGCGGTGGACCTTCATGATCCTTGGACAGAACAGCACTGACTACATTACCTGAAACGTCTAAGTATAGAGACAACGGCTCACCATAAATTGGCTTCATCAAGGCTGGTGCTGAGGATAGCTAATCCTTAAGAGCCTTCAGCGCATCCTCATGCTTTTGAGTCCATTCAAACTTCCATGGTCTTGCCTAACTGGTCTTTGAACATCATATTGACCGTCTTTGATATGTTGCCCCTGTCATGTCTGAATGCTTAAAGGAAAAGGTAGATTTTCTTCGCCCTAAGAAGGATACCAAATCCTCCTCAATCTTGCTGGGGATACTGGATCCTAGGAACACCTTTATGTCTGGATCCTCGGGATCGAAGGATACTTCTTTAACGTCTTTCTCCCGAGCTTCCAGAACGTCCCTAGGATGTTGCTGTGGTTGCTATGCCACAGTCTGCTTGGCTGTCGACTTCATTGACGAAGAATAGTAGTTCTTGGCTTCCACCTGATCACCGTCTATCCTTACTACTCCCCAAGGGGTAGGAAGCTTGATGCACTGATGGTATGTAGAAGCCACTGCTTTCATTCCATGTAGCCAAGGCCTGCCTAAAATAACATTGCAACAAGAAAGGTTATCAATTACACAAAATCTTTGATAAGAATTTAACCCTTCGATGTATATCGGGAGGTTGATGTCCCCCAATGTTTTCTTGGTTTCTCCATTAAAACCAACTAGTACCGATGTTCTTGGGATGCGCACGTGATCAACTTCATCTTCTGAAGTACATCATGTTGGATGATATTGACCGAGCTACCACCGTCAACTAGGATCCTGCGAACATAATGGTTAGCTATAAATAAAGTAATAATCAAACCATCGTGGTGAGGATCCTGGATGCTTGATTTTTCTTCTTCATCAAAAAAGATTCTTTTGTCAGTGGTCAGAGTGGTGAATATAATCGGTTGGTCCCCGCCATCCAATTTTATTTCCTTGGCTAGCCTCTTAGCTGCAGAGAAAGAAGTGCCGCATATGTCTGACCCTCCGAAAATAAAATTGATCATGCGAGCATCTCGATGAGGATCATGGATCCTTATACTATCTTCTTGTTCAAAGAAGATTCTTTTATCAGCTATTGACGTAGTGGGGATAAGCGGTCTTTCCTCATTATTCAATTCGGTCTTCTCAACGAGGGTCTCTGCTGTCGGAGAGGAACTTCAAAATATATCTGCGCCTCTGGAGACGAAGTTGATCACGTGCGCATCTGGTAGTGGTGCTGCTGCTTTCTAAGGGGCTTCTTCAGGATCCTGGATCCTTGATTTCTTACCGGGTGACTCCTATTTTGTTGAAGTACCCAATCTTTCCTAGATCCTTTTATCATCCTCTATCTAGTCTTATGAATCTGAGTGCCCTGTTTCTGACTTCATCTAAAGTCCTGCATGGAGTCATCACAAGATTGTTATAAAATGGGGAGCCCCTTTGAAGTCCCATCTTGAATGCTTCAACAACTGTAACTATATCAAGATTAGGAATCTCTAGGGCCTCCCTGCCAAACCTTGTAACAAAATCCCTAAGGGACTCATCATAAGGTTGGACATCTCTATATAAGTCACTAGTTAACTTCTCAAATTTCCTACTACAAGAAAATTGGATATTGAACAAGTTAACTAAATGTGAGAAAGAAATAACAGAAAAGGGAGGAAGACTTAGCAGCCATTTTAATGCAGATCCTGTTAGTGTGTATCCGAAACCCTTGCACAGACAAGCCTCCTTGAGTCTCTCGGGAATTGGATTGATCTCCATTCTTTCCCTGTATTGGGCTACATGCTCTTCAGGATCAGTGGTACCATCGTACACTTTCATGTTGGGGGTTCGAAAGCGTTTTGGGATCTCCGCGTCGCAGATTGGTGGAGCAAATCTGGAAAGTTTGTGGCTTCCTTCTGGTATCTCAGGAAATGGACGGATCACCCCTGGTACGCTGGATATCATATCCTTGAGTTTCTGTAGTTCCTTAGCCATAGCTTGGTTGATACCTGCATCCTGCATGGAACCACAGTTAGCATCTAAGGATATAGGATCATACAAGTTACCTCTTTTTTGCGTGAAAGTCGGCATTCCAGAAGAGTGGCTGATGTAACAAGCGTCTGCTACAGGAGTTGGTCCACCATAAGCTATGGTCTGCATGGGGATTATATCTCCTTCATGGATTTCAGAAGATCGTTGGTGTTGAAATCCTAAGGATCCTTGACCCTGATAGAAGGATCCTTGAGGCTGGAAGTTGTAGGATCCTTGAACATATAATCTGGAGGATCCTGGTTGAAGGATCAATAGTCCTTGTTGAAAGGTTGAGGATCATTGAGTTGGTTGACCCACGGACCCCTGGTGAAGGATATATGATCCTTGCTGAAAAGTTGAGGGTCCTTGAGCTGGTTGATCCATGGACCCGTGGTGAAGGATAGATGATCTTTGCTGAAAAGTTGAGGGTCCTTGAGCTGGTTGGCCCATGGACCCGTGGTGAAGGATAGATGATCCTTGCTGAAAAGTTGAGGGTCCTTGAGCCTGTTGACCCATGGACCCCTATTGAAGGATAGATGATCCTTGCGAGAACTGAGCCATGGATCCTGGACTGGTGAAATCCAGTACCCTGGGCATAAGAGGAGTGTGATCCTCCGCTGGCCTCTTAGTCTTCTTGAGATCTTCTATCGCACGAAGGATTCTCTGGTTGGTCTTGTTCTGTTGCTTCGTATATTCTTTAACCTGCGAAAACATAGATGAATCATCATTGTTAGTATTAATCATCTGGGCTACAGCAGCGGATTTTGAGCTCTGGAAGACTGGTAGTTGCGTCTTGCTCCCAGCAGCAGCAGTTCGTTGTACTCCCGTGATTGGCGGAGGCATTGGTGGCAAATTTCTTGATGAGAAAGAAATCGATGATGGCATGGTTGATGAAGCAGAGGTTGGTTGAGAGGCCATTAATAGTAATATGGGTATGAGAAAATCAAAAATTGATGGGATTAATATGGATTATAGCACCAATTGCCCCACGGTGGGCGCCAAATTGTTTTGGACAAAAATCTGCTAAGGATCAAGTATCCAAATCTGTTAAGTGAGGTAAGGTGCTAACTCGATAATGACAAGTGTGTAATCGTAATATTGGTGAACACAAAGGTTTGATCACAAGGGAAAAAGCCCTTAACCAAGATAGTCTTACTTCGGTCAAAACTTATCAAGGTAATCTTTGGTAAAATAACTTCGGTCAAGGATTAATAAAATAATCTTTGGTCGAATTACTTTAGTCAATGATCAACAAGGTAACCTTTGGTCGACGAGTATATGATTATCGTGATCTCCGGCACAAAAAACCCCCGGACGGTGAAAATTATCACCGTCAAGTTTATTAATGGTAAAAATCGGGTTACAAAGGTGAAGATATGATCAAAGATTACAAAGAATATCTAAGTGTGTGTGTATGAGCTGCTAGAGAGTTCTTGACAGAGTATTTACGAGTGTAAGCAGTGAATGAATGTGAACAAGTGACCTAACTTTGATCATAATCTCAATATATATAAAAATAAAGGCTAACTAACTCCTATTTTTATGGCACTACTCCCACTAACTTAGTCTTCACTATTGACCACGTGCTGGGGGTGCCTTGTAGCATAATTTTAGGTAGACCACGTCCTTGAGCCGTTACACTTGATAAATATCAGCCTTCATATAAGAAACAACCGTTAACAGCAACAAATACCGAGGATCCATGATCCTGATATAGCTCTGGAACTATTCAGAAGGATAATTGATCCAGACATGTCTTCAAGAATAACATATCCTCAGCATTCAGTTATTTGTGACTCAATAAGAAGTCCTATAAATCCGCCACTTCTCCCGCTAAACGTGTTATAGCCATTTGACCACGTGTTTGACAAGTCCAATAGCGAAATATCCGGTGGAATAAGTCTTGGAGCCGTTATACTTATTAAATAACAACCTACACACAAGAAACAATTGTTAATAATACCAAGTACTGAGGACCACTGATCCTGACAGGATCTGTCTAAGGATAACTGATCCAAGAACATATGTCAGGATAACGTATCCACAGTGTCAAATTTCCGTGCCCTAACACTTATAACCGATGAGAAACGGTTGGGCCGGAAAGAAAACCCAGTTTTTCAAAATGCTGTCACTACGAGCTGAAGGATCGAAAGTTTGAAAAACGGTGTCTGCTGGAAAATGTGATCGAATTTCATCGATATCCGAATTTGTGAATTTACAGATTTCGGAGGAGGGTGATTGAAGGAGATTTTGTGAATAAAGGTCATCAGGATGGAAAAAAGAAGAGGAGGAAGATGTAGTAGCAGTTGACAGGTTAAAGGAAGATTAATGAAAAGAAAGAAAGATACCTGAGAGACCCTTGGATATGTGGTTATAAGAATATTATAGTTATCATATATATAGGCGGAGCGTAATTATGGTTTGTGGATATTAAACCACCTGACACACGTCTAATCACCTTCTGTTTTGCAGGATTTTAAATTTCAAAATGACAGCTGTGCTCCACTGTCACCCGCCATTTTGGGGGCAATTGTTAGGTCACGATTTTTATACTGAGGATCCTTTATCCTTGACTGTCTTATGGATAGTTTATCCTTGAAATATACATCAGGATATAAAGGATCGACGATCCTCGGTATTGTTTGTTTACTAATGATTGCGTTTAGTATGGTGATGTGTTAGACATGTATATCAACTTTAAGACGAACTTGCATCAATTATCCTGGGACATGTTGGGTCAAGAGTTTGACCCAAATGAGGAGATTTGACCTAAACGAAGAATTTGGAAGATTGGAATCTTCTCAACCTCCTCAGAAACTGCTAAGTATTGAATCCGAGCACACCTTGGACCTTCCAGTAAGCTTTTACTTAGCCGAGTACGAGATTTTGCCTTCCGAGCAAGGTTTACTTCAAATAGTCTTCTTAAGTGGATATCCGAGCAAGGTATGCTTTTTAGTGATTTCCCGAGTAAGGATAATTGATTTGGCATATCCGAGCAAGGTTCACTTTGTCAAGCAGGGTTGTTCTTCAAGATCAAGTATTTTACTCTTCCGAGTAAGGTATGGTCAACCAAGTCCAAGAAGCCAAGTAATTGGAAGACCGGGCAAGGTATTCTTTAATAATTATGGTCCGATTATACTTGATGAGTTAATAGAATATCTCTAAGTTATTTCGAGTAAGGTTTTGCTCAAGTAAGGTATGTACTCCTGAGTACGCCTTATCAATAAGTTGTTCAACTAACAATGAGCCGAACAGGACCATAGAATAACAAGGTTGCTCGTAAGGATTTGTCGGGCAAAGTTTGATAAGTCCAAGAAGATTGAAGTCTACTCGGTGAATATTTTACTTGGTAAAATATTCTTTAAGTAAAGTCTACCCGGAAACTGATTCCGAGTACACTTCTATGTTTACCAAGTCTGAAGGAAGGCCGAGTACACTGCGAACTCGGAGACTGAAGATTAATGAAAAGCCTACCCGGAAGACTTGTTTTACACTTAGTTTTATTTTTGAATATGTATTATCGGATAGGGTTTCTAGAAGGAATGACAGCTGTTTTAGGTTGGCAGGCCTATAAATAGAATATTTAGGGCACGCCGCCAAAAAAAAATACGGATAACACTGACTCATTTATTGAGAGAATATTGTGTGACGGCTGTCTTAGGATTCCTAGAAAACCCTAAATCGATTATCCTTTTGTATGATTAACATTATATAAATGGAAATCTTTTGAGTGAATCCTGGGTGTGCCTTCTGTCCCTGAATATTCATTACAACCGTATGTTTGTTATTGATTCCGCCTTTAACAAACGGTCATCTTTCTAAATATAGTAACCCGTCATTAACTCTCTTGTCAACACGATTAATTTTGTGTGAGTTGTGACATGATTGATTAAGATCCGAGCCGAATCGAACATCATATAAGTGGGACCTGACAAGTGGTATCAGAGCCTGCTTACTGCTATTTTTAGAAAGATTGTTGCTGATTAAGATTTAAAGAAGAATGACGTAAGCAGGCACTGTTCGATTGATTTGTGACGTCAGCAGCCCTGTTTTTTCATTTTTCTTCCAGATCTACAATCTACCGGTGTTTTCTCTTCCTTATTTCATTTAAATTTTTAATATTTATATCTAAATCTTGTTCTAATCATATCAGACACCTCAGATCTGAGCATTCTGTTTTCAGATCTTATTATTTTGAAACTTTTTAAAGAAACTGATTTTTGATTTCTCAAAATGTCTGGATATGAGGAACAAGAGGTGTCTACTAACAAGATACCTAGGTTGTATGGACAGGAAAACTTTATCAAATGGAAGGTACTCTTTGAAGCAGCTGTATGCTACAATGACATTGACATGTGGCACTCCATCAAGAATGGTCCACAAACTACTGTTGAAGAGGGTGCAAATGCTACTGCAACTGCTGCTATAAGAGAAAAGATGAGAAAGGTGGATGACAAAGCCTTGGCTATGTTTAAGCTAGGTTTGTCTTGGGAAATTCTGACCAAGGTGGCTCATCACACAACTGCTAAACAAATGTATGATGCCATCCTTGAGATGTATGAAGGGAACACTGAATTGAAGAACATTAAGAAACAAAGACTGAAGCAACAGTTGGAAAGGTTCAAGTATAGAGATGGAGAAAGGTTGAAGTCAATACTTGAACGTTTTCTGAGTATTGTGAATGAGTTGAGAACAACTGATTATGTAATGACTGACTTTGATTTGAATACAAAGTTGCTCAACTCAATGCCAAAAGAATGGTATACTGCTTGCAAATTCATCATTCAAAAGCAGAATTTCAATGAATTGAAATTGGATGATGTGGTATGTTTTCTTCAAGCTGCTGAACTTGAAATGATTGAAAATGAAATGATCAAGGAAGATAGACCAAGCTTCAATATTTCAAATGCATTAATTGCACCTATGGGAAACCTGTCAACAAAGAACCTACAACAAATTCCCATCATAGAAGAACCTGCTGAACATAATGTTGTGACTCCAAAGTCTTTCATTGGGGGTAGTACAAGTACTCAAGGAAATCAGCAGAGGTTCAATGTGCAACTAATTGATGATTCTGACTCTGCATCTGTGTCTAATGGAAATGCTCCTAACCCTGGAACAGGACATGTTCAAAGCAATGAGACACAAGCTTTGTTGTCTATGTTTACTGAGTCATATAATGCATTTGTTGCAAAGAACATGATTCACGCAAGTGTGGTTCAAGATGATTTAGAACAAATTGATGCAGATGACTTAGAAGACATGGATTTGAAATGGCAAGCTGCTATGTTGGGATTGAGAAGTAGAAGGCTGTACAATAGAACTGGTAGATCTCTGGTTTCTGGTCCAAATGACAGGATTGGGTTTGACAAGTTAAAAGCAATATGCTACAATTGTCAGCAACCTGGTCATTTTGCTAGAGAATACAATCATCCAAGAAATTTTCAGATGAATCAATTTCAGAATCAACAACCAAGAGGTCAACCTCAATATCAGCAAAATCAATCAAGAGGTCAACAGCATTACCAGCAAAATCAGCCAAGATTCAACAACAACAGCAATCAGATGAACAATTTCAATAACAACAACAGTTACAATCCAAACTTCAATCCAAACTTCAACAACTTTCAGCCTCATATGAACAATCAACAACAGAATATGCAACAGACTCAAGGCTTTCAACCTCAAATGAATCACAATCAAAACCTTCAAGTAACACAAAGTAGTCAAAACAACACTGTTCCAGCAAATCAAAATCAGATCAGAAATCAAGGAAATGTGGCAGTGACTACACAACATGAAGGAAGCTTTGATTGGAGCAGTCATGAGGAGGATATTGCTGATGACATCAGAAAGGCAAATGTGGCATTCATGGCCATAATTGAGAAAGAAAAGGGAACCTCCTCTCAGGTACACTCTGCTCCTACAGTTGATTTAAATGAACTTATTAGTGAACTAAAAACAAAGGTAGGTAAGCTGGAAGGTGAGTGTTTCAGAAAACAAAGTATCATAAATGAGTATGAGGCAAGTGAAATGATTAGTGATGAAAAGATTAAGAGCCTTGAATATGATTGTATGGTCATTTATAGATCTTAAACAGGATACATCACTGAGATTGATGGTTTAAAAAAATTGTTGATTGAAGAAAAAGTGCAAAACACAAGACTAAAGGTTGAAACTGAATTTCTTAAGAATTTGGTCTCAACTGGCAACATTTGTGGAATTCTGAATCAAGTGAAAGAACAGGACAAATACAAGACAGTTCCACCTCCATTCAACAACAACTTTATGCCAAAAGTTAACAAAGAGAAAAGAGATGCATACTTACAACAATTCAAAGATGTCTTTCAAGACAGGGAAGAATTTGTTGATTTATACAGAAAGGTAGAAGTGAATGAAGATGGAGAGTTTGCGATTAAGAAAGAAGTGAAAATGGAAAAGTCAATTGGAGTTCAAGTCTCTGAGGATGACTTTGATTCAAATGAGTTTGATCAAGATGATCTGAGTGATCAAATTACTGAAAAGGAAATTCAAGCTGCTGAAAAAGGGAGAAAGTATAAAAAACCTGAATCTGTTGACAAGCTTCCAAAGTATCCACCAGTCCCACCAAAATCAAAGAAGCAAAAGGACAACATTAAAAGGGAACATGTCTCTTTTGACATCTGTGAAAGGAGGAAGATAAACTACAATGCAGTTAGACCTCCAAGCAAGACTATATTGAATAGGATAAAGCAGAACAACAAGAAGAAGAAGGAAAATGAAAAGATTGATACATAAAACTTTATCCCAGTTTATCCAATCTTTTCTAGTCATAAAGTGTTGGATGTTGGAGAAGTGGAGACAATGGAAGAATATGAGAAAAGACAGTCAAGGGTTAGAGAAAGCAGTGATGAAGAACCTATGATTATGAAGAAGATTGTCTTTGTTAAAAGCAATGTTGAAAGACAAGACATCAAGATTGAGGAATTTGTTCCTTTTTCAATTGACTTTGATGGTTTGAAAAATCAGAAGACTCTAGGAGTCAATTCACCTAAGCCAAGTGAAAGATTCAAGAAACCAAAAGAACATGAAGTTTTCAAAGGCAAGGTTTGGTGCAAAAGGTGTGATGAATATGGTCACCACACAGATTCATGCCATGAGAGATTCAAACTCAAACCATTTCATGTACCAGATGGAAAAATGTATGGTCAAGATTTTGTTCTGTACAAAGAGAAGTATGAAATGTATTTGGGAAAAGGAAATCTATGTGGAAAGAAGACAAGTAATGAAGAGAATGCTGAAATCAAAGGAAAGAAACAAGTGGCTGAGTATGTAAGAAGAAGTATGTCACCACAGAAGCACAAGAATATGACAAGGAAGAAAAATCAGTCATTGAAGATTAATCAAGACATTCAATCAGTTAAGTCTGATGACTCTCAAGGATCATCAAACAGTGAAAAGACAAGAAGAAAAGATACTTATCAGAGAATGAAATCAACTGAACTTACTGGTGATGAGAAGTTCTTGATGAAACATGGATATGAACCACAAGGTTTCACTTGGAAACCTAAAGCAGAAACTAAAATTGAAGCTGTGGCTGATGTAAGAGACTACTCAGAAACAAAGGACTATGTCTTGAGAGAGAATGTCACTGACTCAGTTGAGCCTCAATGTTCAGTTTCACTTTTCAAAACACCAAGAGAATGTGGCAATGAAACTGATCATTCTAATAATCTGGAAATCACTCATGCAGATTCTGAACCTACAACACTCACTTCCCAGGCTGCCACTGAAATTAACACTGATAGGTTGCAAGTTGATGAAACTTGCACCTCATCACTTAACTAATCAAATTTCTCTTTGTGCAGGAACAGGCCACTCCATTGAATGACATATGGTATATGGATAGTGGTTGTTCTAGGCACATGACTTGTGACAAGAGGTCACTTGTAAACTATGAAGAGAAATATGAAGGTCCTGTTGCCTTTGGGAGTGATGAAAATGGTGGAAAGATTGTGGGAAAAGGAATCTTGACAAATGGAAAGGTGTCATTTGACAATGTGTTTCATGTTGAGGGACTTCAATACAATCTTCTGAGCATATCACAGATATGTGATAAAGGTTACAAAGTTAGTTTTGATGATTCTCATTGCTTCATCTTAAAACCTGAATTTGTAATTCCACCTGAGATGATTATGATGATGGCACCCAGAAATGGCAACTTATATGAGTTAAATATGAAGGAAGCCATTTCAAGAGGTGGTGCATGTTTTGTTTCCAAAGCCATTGAAAATGAATCAAAATTGTGGCATAGAAAATTGTGTCATGTAAACTTAAAGAACATGAATAGACTAGTCAAGGGTGAACATGTGATTGGTTTACCTACAAGAGAATTTAAGTTTGATGATCACTGTGATTCATGTCAAAAGGGAAAGCAACACAAGTCTACTCATAAGACAAAGCTCATCAACTCAATTGATCAATCACTTGAGTTACTTCACATGGATCTTTTTGGTCCTGTGAGTGTGCCAAGTATTGGAAAGAAAAGATACTGTTTGGTGATCATTGATGACTATTCTAGATATACTTGGGTCTATTTCCTAAGTACCAAGGATGAGTCTGCTGAGTTGATTATGGGTTGTGTTACAATGATTGAGAACAAGCTGAATAAGAAAGTCAAAATGATGAGAAGTGACAATGGTACAGAGTTCAAAAATGGAGTTATGGAAGAATTTTGCACAAAGAAAGGAATATTTCAACAATTCTCAGCTCCTAGAACTCCTGAACAAAATGGTGTGGCAGAAAGAAGAAACAGAACTTTGATAGAAGCTGCCAGAACCATGTTGACTGATGCAAATCTGCCTGTCACTTTTTGGGCTGAAGCAATCAATACAACATGTTATGTTCAGAACAGGATACTTGTAAACAAAAGGCATAACAAGAATCCATATGAAACTTTCAATAATAGAAAGCCTTACATCAAGTTTTTCAAGACCTTTGGTTGCAAATGTTTTCTATTAAACACTAGAGATTATTTGAACAAGTTTCAAACCAAGTCACTAGATTGTTTCTTTATTGGATATTCTACTCACTCAAAGGCATACAAAGTTTATGTGAAAGATCACATGAGTGTGATAGAGTCATCTGACATCATTTTTAATGAAAATCAATTCAACACAGTCAGTGGTGCAACATGGCTGTTTGATCATGAGAGACTAATAAAGTCATTCAAGATTTATTCTGAAGACTTTGATGATTCATTCTACAAGACCAGTGTGATTGAAGAGAATAAGAAGAAAGAACTGGACTTGGAGGAATTGTGGAAAAAGGTTGCAAGAAAAGAAAAGGAATATACTTTTGTGAAAAGCTCCTCAAGCAATGCCACTGAACAAGATGAGGAAGTAAACAATCAGGACATTCCAAATGTACAAAATGATCATGTTCAGAATGGGAGTGACACATGCAACCAATCAAATGAAGATGAAAATGCTTCCACAGTAAGATTTCAAGACTTGTTTCAAAGCTTGAATCTGGGAAACAATGGTGCATCTACTTCAGGACAAACCAATGATGAAGCACCAGAGTTTCATGATGCAGAAGCTGATTTGATCATTGAAGAACCTGAACTTAATGAATCAAATCTTGACACAAATTTGTCTACAAATATGATAATACAAACTCCTACTGTTGAAAAGAATCATCCAGTTGAAAATATCATTGGTGACCTGCATGAAAGAGTAACAAGGAGTCATTCTGAGATAGCAAACATCTGTCTTTACTCTTGCTTTCTATCCCAATTAGAACCAAAGTATATTGCTCAAGCCTTAAAAGATAATAGTTGGGTAGAGGCTATGCAAGAGGAATTGGCCCAGTTTAGAGATCTACATGTATGGGATCTTGTAGACAAGCCACATGACAGATATGCAATTGGAACCAAATGGGTGTTCAGAAACAAAAGGGATGAAAGGGGTTTGGTGATTAAGAACAAAGCAAGACTTGTAGCACTGGGATGTCTTCAAGAAGAAGGGATAGACTTTGAGGAAGTGTTTGCACCAGTTGCAAGACTGGAAGCCATAAGAATTTGTCTTGCATATGCTGCCTCAAAGAACATAAGAGTATTCCAGCTTGATGTTAAATCTGCATTCCTAAATGGAAAGATTGATGAAGAAGTGTATGTGGCTCAACCACCAGGTTTTGAGGATCCCATGTATCCAAACAGGGTGTATAAGTTAAACAAAGCCCTTTATGGATTGCATCAGGCTCCTAGAGCATGGTATGATGAGCTGTCAACTCATTTACTTGAAAATGGCTTCACAAGGGGAGCCATTGACAAGACACTCTTCTACAAACGAAAAGGGTTAGATTTGCTGCTTTTACAAGTCTATGTTGATGATATCATCTTTGGATCTACAAATGAAAATATGTATTTGGAGTTTGAAGAAGTGATGAAGTCCAAGTACAGCATGAGTTCCATGGGTGAAATGAACTTCTTTTTGGGACTGCAAGTTCAACAAAAGGCTGAAGGGATCTTCATTCACCAAACTAAGTATGTGCAGGACATTTTGAATAAGTTCAACTGTCATGATTACAAGACTGCTTCAACTCCAATGGACACCAAAGAAAAGATGATAGCTGATGAAAAGGGGGAGTCAGTTGATGAGCATGAATACAGAGCCAAGATTGGATCTCTGATGTATCTGACTGCAACAAGACCAGATATCATGTTTGCTGTTTGTGTGTGTGCTAGGTTCCGGTCAAATCCAAAAGTCTCCCACATGAATGCTGTTAAAAGAATATTCAGATACTTGAAGGGAAGACCAGACTTTGGGATTTGGTATCCAAAGAACCAATCCTTTGATCTGATTGCATATACAGACAGTGATTATGATGGATGCAATATGAGTAGAAAGTCAACATCAGGGGGATGCCAGTTTTTGGGAGAAAGGCTAGTGTCATGGCAATGCAAGAAACAGACTACAGTATCAATCTCCACTGCAGAAGCTGAATATGTTGCTGCATCTGCCTGTTGTGCACAAGTTCTCTGGATTCAAAATCAGATGCTGGACTATGGTTTGAATTTTCTAAACACCCCTATTCTGATTGATAATACTGCTGCATATTTTAATGTTAAGAATCCTGTGCAACATTCTAAGACTAAGCACATTGAGATCAGACATCAATTCATCAGAGATTGCAGTGAAAAAGGTCTGATTGAAATGCAAAGAGTTGATACAAGTGATAATTTGGCTGACCTATTCACCAAACCACTTGATAGAACCAGATTCAACTTTCTTTTGAAAGCCCTGGGGATGATCAACTCTGATGAAATCTGATTAAGGATGTGTGCTTGGTTGGGTACCTCTATGTGCTACTTGAATATTTTAGAAGAGGTCACACATGTTGAATGTTACTGAGTATGTTACTAAGTATGTTACTGAATATGTTACTGAATATGTTACTGAGTATGTTACTGAATATGTTACTGAGTATGTTGCTGAATATTTTACTGAGTATGTTAAATGTTATGTGACTTAACTGTTTCTATGTGTGTCTCTCTGTGATAACTGATTATTTGATTAGAGATTACACATATTGAATATGTTTCAACTGAATGTTGATTGAATATGTTTTGATTATGTCACTGTTTTGAAGTTAACTGATAGGTGCTTAAGTAAATATCTGTGCAATTTGTTTGAAATTGATGGTAATTCTTGACTATCATGTTAACTGATCTGATGTTATGATAAGCAGTTTGATCTGTTTAGGTGAAATTAAATGCTTATGTGATGTCATGAGTAATCACATGTTTATGGTTACTTGAATATGTCCTTAATCTGATTTTCTGAAGTTGTTAAGATAGGATAGACATTGAATGTTAGAACAGTCTGTTTTTCTTGATGATATTAAGAATGATTAAGATTTGAGTGTGTGATGCAACTGTTTGTGTCAAAATTGTTTTATGTCAAAATTAAGTGATTCAATGAATTTTAATAATGAATTTTGCATAAATACTATATTTTGGTCAGAACATGAGCAAGTTGATTAATGGTGTAGAGATATGATAAGATTATTCAGTTCAAGCTTTTAAGAAGCTTAAAAGAAGGATTTTTAAAAGGAAAAGTCTCAAGTAGTTATTTTTGCTGAAAAATTATGTCATTTGCCCAGTTGGAAGGACATACACTTGTGTATGTTTGGTCCTTAAATCTCTATAGATTCAAAGGATAGCCATTGACCTGAAAACTGAATGCATTTGGGGCAATTATGACTTGTTTCTTATTTCTTCACTTAAAACTATGTCAACAACTCTGACTTTGACAGGACATATATTCACATGTATGTTTGGCCCTGTTGACCACTTTTGGTCAAAACAGGATAGCCATTAACCTGATAAGAAAGAGATATTGGGGTGATTGAATATTAAACTGTATTTATGGGAAATGATAGTACATTGACTACTTAGCTGATCATATGGAATTAATAGGCTAAAAAGACCTTAGTATAGCCATTAACATGTATGGTTGCTTTCCCATGATGATGTAAAATCTAAGGTGATATAAACATAATGAATATGCTAATCTTTATGTGGAGATGCATAGTTGTTTTGCATGTCTCAAGATAGATCTCTCCGAATGATACGGCAGAAAAGTGATTACCCAGTCATACTCGAGCCTGTTGTTATTTGGTCAACTAAAATGAAACATTTTTAAATATGACAAAGAACATGCTTTAAGAAAATTTGAGAAAATATCAAAAAAAAGGGGAAGAATGAATAAATCAACCAAAAGTTGATAAGTGTTTTAAATATTTTATCAAACAAGAGGGTTACAACAAGAACTACAAAGATGTTGGCAAAATCTGTCTCATCTTGAATGAAAGGCATGTTGCTAACTGTAAGTCCAACGTTCAACCTCTATATATGTTTGAATCTAAAAATACAAAAATACAATAAGTTCTGTCATACAAAAAACTATTTTTGA
Source organism: Bidens hawaiensis (assembly GCF_021521415.1). Classification (NCBI taxonomy): domain Eukaryota; kingdom Viridiplantae; phylum Streptophyta; class Magnoliopsida; order Asterales; family Asteraceae; genus Bidens; species Bidens hawaiensis. The sequence continues at coordinate 1,107 of NW_027505904.1, read as the reverse complement.
CTAAATACAGGAGGTTGGAGTCAAATTGGGGTGATCTGGGGAAAGCCAAATAAGCTTTGAGAAGAGATATGAGGCATCATAGCACAGTGTTGACCATTATTGCATTATGCTCAAATTGAACTTTAATCATATCACCAAAGAGATGAAAATCATGCTAAGTTTATACCTGCTGTTAACCTATCTAAGTTGTCATAATAATGCTGAGAGTGAAGTAATGAGATAGCTACTTAGTCAATATGATCCCATCCCTGAGATCTTTTCAGTTTAATAAAGATATTGTTTTGAAATGAATTATAACTGAAATTTGATCTCTAAATGCACCATTTGCTCTTAAACTATGTTCTGAAATGATACATAACTTAGAAATGTCTTTGACAAGTGGTTTAAGTCAAAAAGTGTTGCATTTTGCCTAAAATAGGTTGAATATTTAAGTTCGAGTAAGGTTTGATGCTTTATAACCTTATCGAGCACAAACTGTTTGAATATGTATTTTCGGGTAAGGTTAATGAATTATAACCTTTCCGAGTACAAAACAGTTGATTATGTGTGAATATGTAAGTTCGAGTAAGGTTTGATGTTTTATAACCTTATCGAGCACAAACTGTTTGAATATGTATTTTCGGGTAAGGTTAATGAATTATAACCTTTCCGAGTACAAAATAGTTGATTATGTGTGAATATGTAAGTTCGAGTAAGGTTTGATGCTTTATAACCTTCTCGAGCACAAACTGTTTGAATATGCATTTTCGGGTAAGGTTTAACTTTTCCGAGTACAAAACAGTTGTTTATGTGTGAATATGTTGTTTCGGGTAAGGTTGATAATTTTCAAACTTTCCGAGTAAGCTTAGTCATTTCTGACTAACTTTATGATTTTCGGGCATACTTTGAAGTGTTTACACTTTTCAGGTAGAGTACACTGTTGCACTCATTTTCCCGAGTAAGCTTGAAGTCTTGAGATGATTATGTGTTGAAATAGCTATCCTTTAACAAGAAATTCTTGTTTCGAGCAAGCTATGCATGTTATATGCTAGTTTCGAGTAAGCTATGCATGTTATATGCTGATTGTGTTTCCAAGCAAACTTTGTGAACTTGAGTAAGTACACCGAG
>NW_027505903.1:0-116865 GCF_021521415.1 Bidens hawaiensis | reverse complement strand
CATCCTGGAGCAAACGGCGGATCGGTTTGTGGAGGTCTATCCGCTGGGCCACGAGATCCTGAGCCACCAGCGGCCAGGTAAGGCGATATTCTTTCCTCAATCTCTCAATGCTGTACCCGCTGCTGGAATTCCTGACCTGTCTTCTGAGGAATCCTCAGATGCTCCTCCGTTGGTTGCGCGAAGAAGAAGGCTGCCGGCGGGAAAGGGAAGGAGAAGGCCTCCACAGCTGATCCGGTGGTTCTATCTGACTCGGAGTCAGATAGTGAAGAGGTGGCGGGGAACCCCGGTGGTGAGAAGACCACTGCTCCGGAGGCTACGACCGTTACCTCCGGAGAACCAACGAAGACGACGGTGACCGGTACCAAGAGGCCGGCTCCATCGGGTTCCTCCCCGCCCGTCGTACGTTCAGGCGCAAGAAAACCCGTAAGTACAATCATAATTTCTGTCTTTGTAGATTTATCACTATAAATTTATCTAACACTTCTTTGTGCAGGCGTGGATGTTGATGCATTCCGAGGTGAAGCGCAGAGGAGTACCCGTCCGCCAATGACGGTAGGCTTGGTCAGCCTACCTGAGGCGTCGACCCAGGTGCCTGCGCCTGCTTCCGCTGGTTCAGTTGCTCCCTCTGAGCAGACTGTTCCAGCCGGGATGACGTCACCGCCGGCCGTGAGTGCGATTTTTACAGCATCCTTCACAGAGCCGGCGGTTACTGCTGCTGCTGACTACGAGGCGGCGACCACGGCGGCGGCCACAACGGCTGCCACCATGCCCGCGCCACCGGCACCGACGGCCGGACCATCAGGTACGCGCAGGGCTTCCCGCCGATCTTTGCCACCTTCCCGTCTGCCTGACCTGTTGGATGGATTTCCTTTAGGTTCAGGTGAGGGTTTGGCGGCTATCGGCCTGTCATTGACCCTACAGGTGCGTAGGGTTCCTTTTTTTTCCCTTATGTTTTTTATCATCTTTTCCTTACTGCCTTTGTTTCATTTGCAGTGTCGGATTCCAATGAAGTGTATGTTCCACGATGGAACATCCGCCGAGGAACAACCCTTCGCACACCTGTGGAGTGCGTGGACTGGGATCGCCACGCTGCTCCTCATGGTGCGTTGGGGGAAGCCATGGTTAGCTACCAGGAGGGTAGGCTAACCAATGAGCTTCGGGTTCTCCTGGCCCGGATGCAGCCACGCGTCGAGCTGCTTTGTCGTGAAAATGACAAGTTAAAAGCAGCTCGCGCAAAGGAAGTATCTGAAACGCGGGCTCTTCGGGAGGAGAACCAACAGCTGGCGGCCGCTGCCGCCGACAAGGAGAGGGCCTTCAAGGCCCTCGAGGTTGAAGTTCAGGCGCGACTCGAGGCCCGCTCCAAGGCTGCCCAAGCTGTAAATGAACAGCTTCGGCTGGCCAGGGGAGACTGCGCGAAACGCAACCGAGAGGGCTGCCAAGGCTGAAGCCGTTGCTGAGCCTTTGCGTGTGGAGAATGAGGAGCTCAAGGCCAAATTAGAGGCTCTCCAACGCGCTCATGATGCCTTGGCAATGGAAGATGCCAAGAAACTCAAGGAAATCTTGGACCAGAGGGGGGTGCTTGACCACACCGAGCGGAAGCTTAAGGGCGTCGAAGAGGCTGCCGCAAAGGAAGTTTTACTTGCCAACCTTAACAAGAGCGAAGCCGAACGCGCCCATAACGAAGCTCAGCTGCCCTCCAATGGCTTCTTCGAGAAGCGTTGCCTCAGGTATGTTTAGCTTTATCTTCACGCTTTTCTTTTGTAAGAAAAATGTTCTAATACTTGTATTTTCTTTGTAGGTTGTGCGTCGGGTCTTTTCAGAGACCTCTTATGATGATGCTATGAGCGCAGCCCTCGACGCTTCTCATGAGGATGGGGAAAAGGCCGGCTTCCTGCTTGGTCTAGGGTTTGTTGAGAAAGGCGTCCGCCTTCCAACTTCCTTTGTTCGATGTGGATACCGAAGCCATTTATGACCAAGCAGTGAACCAATACGCCGCCTTCCCGCATCCAGTGATGGAGAAAGTGGACGAAGTAGCTGCTGCTGATGATGGGTTAGCCGTCCTCAAAGCGTTCCTCGAACCACCCCGTTCTTCTGACGGAGCGGGGTCCAAGTGGAAGCGGCCCTGAAGCTTGATCCTGAAGATCCCTTCCCATTGCTAAGATAGACTTGTATAGTTTTATTCTTTTAGGTGGGTAGTTACCCGGCCATTCTTGTAATATATTATTGAAATATTAATCTTTTTGCTAAGATTGTTATTTCCTTCTCTGGGTCCTTGCTTTATAAACTTATGACTTGCATACTTAGTTTAAAATAGAAATTTCCCAGTGTTTAGAATAAGTTAACCTTTGAACGTGGTTGATAATGGGTTAAAGTTTCGCTTCCTCTTCGTGATTGTGCGGGTAGAACCGTCACTTGCACTTGGTAGGATGGCTAAACTTTAACCTTCATCTGACCTGCGTGTAGGTTTTCCTTATCTTTCTTCGAAATTTCTAAGGCATTAGGATAAGTTAACCTTTGAACGTGGTTGATAATGGATTAAAGTTTCGCTTCCTCTTTCGTGATTGTGCGGATAGGACCGTCACTTGCACTTAGTAGGATGGCTTAACTTTAAACCTATATCTGACCTGCGTGTAGGTTTTCCTCATCTTTTGAGGATAAGTTAACCTTTGAACGTGGTTGATAACAGGAAGTCTTGCTTCCTCTTTCGTGATTGTGCGGGTAGGACCGTCACTTGCACTTAGCAGGATGGCAAAACTTTACCAATATCCGACCTGCGTGTAGGTTTTTCTCATCCTTTTTTAAGTTCAGATTAACCGTTCAACGCACGGATGTCAATAGGTTTGGTTTCCTTTCACGATTTGTGCGGTTAAGACCGGCACTTTCATTTAGTGGGATAGCCAATATTTACCAATGACTGACCTGCGTGAAGGTTTGTCACGTTTTTGGGTTCGTGCGGGTAGGACCGCCTTCCCACGCAACGACTTCATGTAATGTGAATGTCGTCACCAGTGTTGCATAGTTAACCGTTCGACGCGCGGTTGTTGATAGGTTATTGTTCAGTTTCCCCATTATGATTCGTGCGGATAGACCTGCACTTTCATTTTGGGTGCTGAACCTCTCCTTCAACTGACCTGCGTGAAGGTTTTTTTTTTTTCACATTATTGGGTTTGTGCGGGTAGAACCGCCTTCCCACGCAACGACTTCACATAATGTGAATGCCATTACCAATGTTCCGAAAAGTATAAATGCAAAATCATCAGCTTCGATGTTCTAGAGAGAATCATTTCCATTAGAAGTGGCTCTTGGCCTTTACAAATTGGAATTGATTTACATGCAAACTGTGTAAATGAGCTCCCTTCCATGTTGGGATGGGAGCGCCATCGAGCCGATACGCACCTTGTTTGGGATCTCGTTCTTTACGCAGCATGTAGTCTCGATATTGAAGCTGGAATTTTTTTTTTTTTTTTTTTTTTTTTTTTTTTTTTTAACTAGGGTTCTACACGCACCCGCCTGCTCATCCTTTATTGCGCCACGAGGTGCGCGAGCGTCCCATCTCTGACAAATGCTTCGACCATGTCCTTTACGTCTATGCATTCTTCAGTGTTGTGGCCTTTTGTCCTGTGAAAGTCACAGTACTTGCTCCGATCAGCATCGTGACGATGTCGGATTATTGGAGGCTTTGGCCACGGGAGCTCTTCAGTGGCGAATATCTCAGCGACGCTTTTGGTGAGTGGCGTCCATCTGGAGTTCCGGTGCGACTGTACATTATCCCTTCCGCCCAACCGATGTTGCAAGCCGGATGAGGTGTCAAAGTTTACCCTTGACTGCCAGATGCCTAGCTTTCGCTTTTTATTTAGTCGGGCGGTGAGGACGTTGTCTTCTCTCGTCTTCTGGGTGTAGAGGTTTGTGCTCTGCGGGAGATCTTTACCCAGTTGCTTCTCCGTTTCCGCATAGCGTTTTGCTGCTGTCATGATGCCATCCCATGTGGATGGCATGCCATCTTTACCCGTTAGGGTGCGGATGAGCTCTGGGTCATGCGCGCCCTGGATGAAGGCAGCGCGAACAAGATCTTCGCTGATACTGCCCAAACTTAGCTTCTTTGAGTTGAAGCGAGTAATGAAGTTTGGCAGAGATTCATCTTCTTCTCGTATGCATTTGAGGATTGTCCATTGTTCCTCGGTATACTTCCGTTGCTGGCTGAAGTGTTGGCTAAACTTCTGCTGAAAGTCTGCCCAGTCGTAGATGTGGTTGACCGGTAGACGATCAAACCAAGCTCTAGCAGCCCCAACAAGCGTCATTTGGAACATGTAACACCACGTGGGTTCCGTCCAATTGCTGACGGTTGCCCCCGCTATGAACCTGTTCAAATGATCGTCTGGATCAGATATACCGTCATATGTGCCTATGTTAGGCATCTGTTTGGCACTCTTTGGGGCGATTGCTTCCGCAATGTCCCTTGCAAACTTGGACGTTCCTGCATTTGCAATGTTTGGTCTGAACGTTTTAGAGAAGTCTCGTGGATTTCCACCTGTGCTTTTTGGTTTGAAGGCTTGTCCAAAATGCCTTTTCGGTTGGGATTCCGTTTCCTTACGCTTCCCTTTTGCCCTATGGCGAGGGTTCGCGTCGGAGTCGGATTCCTCCGAGTCAAAGTATTCGAATTCGTCGGCCTGTTGGACGGAACGCAGGCGTTCGTCCAATTCAGCCTGGAATTCCTTTTGTCGTGCCTCCGCCCATGCCTTAACTTCATCGAGAGTCTGGCGGGGGAGTCTTCGTTTCTCAAACTGGATATCGGTGGATCCCAGTAGGTGATCATTTACTACACTTGCCCCAGCTTTGGTAAGTGGGGTAGTGTTCGTAAAATTTACTTCACTTGCCCCGGCTTTGGTAGCCGGGGTAGTGTTTGTAAAAACTGTGTTGCCGGTATTCCCCCCAGTAGCTGGGGTTGTGGTTACCGGAATTTCTCTAACCATCTTTGTAAAAGTTTGAAAAAACTGAAGAAAATGTAGTTCTAGCTTTATGCACGGATGGCGCCAATGAAGAAACACTAACCAAACCCCGGACAGATTACTGGTAACCTGGGGGTTGGATAACTGTTTCCCACGAGGGGTTAGACCCTTGGAAGATGGTTCTTCTGATAACCTGCAAAACAGACACCGTGAGCTCGTCACTGAGAAGGGGGGGGGGGTTCCTCCTTGTGACCACCCTCCGGCGTGAGAATCAGACTAGATTGCTCTTTAAATATAAAAATATATTAAGAGATTGCTAGAGCAGATATCAGGTATATTATGATGATATAAGATAATGTAATGTGTTGAGATGATCATACCATTTGGGGTATTTATAGCCGAAGGTAGGTTTCCAAGGAGGTATGGCCGGCTGCAACAGTGTTCCTATTCATCAACAGTAGCCTACGCACGTGCCCTGCTGGTAGTTGGTGGGTAGGCAGCGGCTGATAGTGACCAGGCCTGCTGTATACTATTCCCTTTCCACCAACTGCCGGCTACGCACGTGGTATGACAGTAGTTGGTGAGTAGGCAGCGGCTAATAGTGATACAGTACAGGAGCATGCTGCTCGCCATACTGTATCAGTGAGCTGTCGTATCTCTGATCAGATCTTTCGCCCATACCTCGTCAGGTACAGTAAAAGATCCTTCAGTATACAGACTGGCTTATTTGGGCGGGAGTATTCCCCCTCCCGCCTCTGTGCGGGATTGCTCCCGGCTTTGCTCATTCCTTCAGGTGACACTGAATGATCGAGAGCTAAGTGCCTTGTGCGTGTAGCCATGCTGCGCGGGTGGCCTTCCCTAATGGCTTGTATCCGAGGCTGCGGGGACAGGCGGAGTCCTTCACCATTGGGAGGCTTTTCCTGCGGGACCAGCTTGCGTACTGCGCGTAAGGACGTCACGTCTCTGAGCATGGTTGGTCCTGCGGATCCAGTTGGTCTCTGCGCAGACGTCCCTGTTTAAGGTGAGTCTTGCGGGTCCAACTGGGCTCTGCTGGGACCTACCTCTTCAATTACCTCAACATCAACCGAAATCCAATGGATACAGTCACTTTTCATTGAACTTAGTTCTATTTGCAAAATGCACCAAGTATATACTGTGACAACCTTAGTGCCACCACCTATTCAGAAAACTCCGTATTCCATTCACGAATGAAACACTTGGCTCTAGATTTTTACTTTGTTAAAGAAAAAATACAAGGAGGTTCGTTACGAGTCACCCATATCTCTGGTGATGATCAACTAGCTGACGTCCTCACCAAACGGCTTCTCAAACCACGGTTCAACTTACTCATATCCAAGATTGGTCTATCCAAGGAACTTCCATCTTGCGGGGCATGTTAAGTAATATAGCCGCCCAGCCCCCAATGTAAATTTTAATTTGAATTGTTTAATATTTTAGCACGATTTATTCTTGCCAAGTATAGAGAGCAACTCTCTCTTGTAATTACTCTTTTCCTCTTGTATAATTATAGCCTTTGTCAATGAATGAAATCACACAATTACGTTCAAATCTTCACAGTAAGGGTTGGCAGTAAATATGTTAAAATGTTCTAATTTAGGCAATCGAGTAGAGAATTAGTTAAATTGTTTCGCTGAAGGAATGAGATAATACACTCTGACCTATCGAACATGGCTGATCTATGGATTTTGAAGACCCTATATATAATAGGATATAAAACAAATTTAGCCCTTTGAATAAGAACGACATGCTCATTAGATCAAAATGTTATAATTTAAGCAACACAGATCTAAGGTTAGAGAAATGGTTAAAGTCTTTGATGAAGGGACACTATAATACGCTTTGACCTAGCGAACATGGCCGGTCTGTAGATTTGAAGGCCCCGTATAAATGGATAAAAAAGGTAATTTTGACTCCCTTGGATAGTAAGGTAAAATGAATTTTGTATACAATATTAATTGGATTATAGGTTTCTATTTATAAAAATTTTTAAAATGTATGATAAAAAAATTGGTCACTTGAAAAAATAAGTCATTTATGGTCGTCCACCCCGCAAACTCTTAGGTGTTAGTATAATAGTATAAAATAGTTAGATAAATAGACTTGTTTTATTTATTATAAACCATCCATGTACCTTGTGCTTAATCGTCCAGCCTATATATTGTCAATCCCCTACTGTTTGGGAAAAGCGTGTTATTTTACTCTAATATGGTATCATACACAAGGTTCTGATCCCTTCATCTCCCTCTCTACCTCCCAATTTTTAATTCTCCTCTCAACCCTAGCCGCCCCTCATTTCTTCTCCCGTGGCTTCCTCATATTTCGATTCCTCCCTCTCTATGAATTAAGTCTTACACATGCTCACCATCAAATTAGCACCATCTAGTTACCTATACTAGAAGAACCAACTGTTCCCAATTCTGAGTCTTCAGAATCTGTTGGATCATATTGATGACTCTACCCCTACCTAATCCCATGGCTGTAGATCAAAAGACCATTGTCATCTCCAAGCCTCTCCTTCTCAAGAGGGTATGGCTAAAATCACTAGGCTCTCTACTGCGTGCCAAATTTGGCTCGCTCTCGAATCGGCCTATAGTCACTACTAGAAAACAAGTCATTTTTCAACAAAAATTTCCTACAAATTTCCTACAACAAGGAATTTCAACAGATTTCAAACGAATCATCAACAAAATACTAACAATATGTGTTTTTGTTGGAAAACTGTTGCAACTTTCTATGAAAATTTCCTACAACAAGGAATTCCAACATATTTCAAACGAATCAACAAAATACTAACAATATGTGTTTTGGTTAGAAAACGGTTGCAACTTCCTATGAAAATTTCTTACAAATTTCCTACAACAAGTAATTCCAACAAATTTCAAACGAATCATCAATAAAATACTAACAATATGTTTTTATTGTAAGGAGGACTATAATTGCATCCCTTGCCATTCCGATGCTCCAACTTCAAAGCAACCTAGATTCATGTTCCACACAAAAATATGTAAACGTAATTCCCGAGCCACCTGTCACCCTTCTACCAACATAAACTTGGCCAAAACCTCCTTTACCTAACTTTCTTTCTAACTTGTATGCAGGAGAATTGCCAACTTGCACCTTAAAAAACAAATATATATATATATATATATATATATATATATATATATATATATATATAAATATATTTCAACATTCATATAGAGATGAGAAAACAAGCAAGCAAGTTAGTTAACCAGTCAACACAGTTAATCTTTATCTACGCAGGTACGAGCGACAAATACGTTTTTATATTTTGTAAATAACTATTACTCATGATTACAAAACCTATATTGTTTATTAATAAGATAACATATTTTTATTAACTTTCGGTAAATGTATAAGTTATAGTTTAGAAAGGAAAAGCGAGAAACACCTCAATCTAACCATGACAAGTTGCAAATTTTAGCCTTATTTTTTTATCCGATTATAGGTTGAAAGTTTGATCTCATCCGCCATCTTCAAAGAGGGACACATATATTTTCTAAAAGCTAACGTATTCCTTGCTTTTCAAATCAACTAAATTAGTATAAAGACGAAAAGATTTTATAATAACGAAATCCAATCATATGCCAAATAAAACAATTCATCTTTAGCTTAATTTAATGGAATACTTGACTATTGTGAATCAGTATAAGACGTACTAAGGCCATGTTTGGGATTCCTTATTTTTATCTCCTTATAACTTATTGACTTTTGTAAGTTAAAAGAGTGTTTGGATAATGTGACCTTTTTAAGTTTTTAAAGAAGGAAAAATGAGTTTTGATAAGTTATGATATTGTAACTTATCAAAAACTCCTTAAATAAGTAAAAAAGAAGTGTAAATAAGGAATCCCAAACATGGCCTAAATACACACTTAACCACCGTTAGGGATAACTATTTTCGTATGACAATATTAAGTACAAATGCATAATGTAAAAATATTTTAACTATTTCTAGATAATAGTTTATATGCATATTTCATGTCATTTTTTATAACATGCTGGTTATAAAGAAAATTGTAAAAAAAGTAGTTTGTAGGTCACTAGCCGCACTCGTCATTCCTAATCATCTTTCTATCGATAGATCGAGAGGCGGAATTAGTTCTCGCCGGAGTATTATGTATTTTCCGGCCAAATCTTGAGAGTCGTCATTCCAAATCGAGATCCTCTGAATCAGAGTTCAATAGCTAAAGTAATCTCCTTTATGTGTAATCAGTAATCGATCGGTTCGCCAAGTCGTCATTCGCCGGAGTAATCTGTGTTTTCCGGCCACTTCTGCTATCGGAACGGCATAATTCAGAACTCGTTCATTTACCAAAGGTATTTTAGGTTAATATTGATATTTGTTAGTTTTAACTGTTATATGATTGGATTAATCTTAGTTTGGAGTGTGCTTATGGTGTTAGGTTACGGATTATTGTTTATATGTGATGCACTCCACCTGTTTGATAAAATGCCTATGAAAAACTTTTATCCCAATTTTTTTAATGTTAGTGTGAATTTGAATTTTAGCAAAGTGTTCTTTCTAGGCTCCATTGTTAAATGAAAAATTAATCTGGATTTTTTGTGCTAGGTCCACCAACATCTATTTATCTGGATTTTTTGGATATTCAAACTATAGTTATTAAACTTTACTTTAGGATTTGTTGTATAAAAATGTTAACAGTTTGTTCAATCGATGGATAAAAATGTTGAACGAATAGAGAATGGATAAAAACTACATTACATTAATATGTTATTAAATTTGCTTATGTGGTTATGTTGCCGGACAGACTCTTACTTCAGCAAGATGCGACATTCGTGGCGTTGGGAGATCTCGTGAGTCCAGTCCTCCTAGTACTGCTAGTGCTACTAGAAAGAGATATTTTTGTGGTAGGCACATCATTGTTCGTGGTGGAAAATCTGCAGGCAGTACTAGTCGTATGGGTGATGGTGATACATTGGCTGATATGGCTAGGGTGTTTCGTCACACATGGGTTTGTGAGGATGATGATAATGAGTTGGATGACGATGATGATGAGGTTCCAGTGATGATTTTGATGAAGATGATCCCTCTACAAGTGAATCAGTGGAGCCCTGTGACACATCTCAGAGGAAATGGATTGCACGTTTTGGTAAAAAGTATATTTATAATTTTCAACATTCTGATATATTTGTTTATTAATGTTGTAAATAATATACTAATTTGGTTATTTCAATATTGCATGTTTGGGAATGGTTTGGTTCACAGGAGTGTCAAACCGTTACTAGAACGATATTTCGATGGACCCTGGTTTACATTTAGAAAGGTCCCAAAAGATGTAATGGATAGTATGTTTGGTTGTTTTAGGGTACTAAAAAAATAATTTATTTATATATCTTATGATATTTTATTTTAATTTTGTATTTTTAACCTTTACTTTTTATTTTTACAGACCATGTGGAGATGGGATCCGCAAGATGACGAAAGCATATATGAAGGATTTATTAATGTACTAAAGGGTCGTTATAGAAACATTATGGGTGAGTAAAGAATACAATCTAAAGAAAATGTCAAGATGGATGGTCATGTTATTAAGGATGATGAAGAAAATTTCAGAATCACTTGCAAATATCCACCCAGTGTTGTGCATCTTGAAACATGGAAAGAAATGTGTAAGGTATACGAGTTAGAAGTAGATGTGCAGTCTGGGCCCAAATCATAACTAACATTTTATCTTTATTTCAGTTGGTTACTTACAAAACTTGTCATATTTTAAATAAAACAACTATTAGAAGTAGATGAAATGACACCCATTATCATATCATAATGTCATCATGTCTCTGTTTTATATTTCATAATTACTCTATTTTTTAATGTAGGAAAAAAGCGAAAAAAAATGGCTTCAGTTTACCAATGCCACCAAGGAGCGCAAAGAAAGACTATCAGGTCGGGATATTGATGTTAATGACCAGAAGGAGTTAGAGTTTTGTACGGAACGATCAAGAAAATCATATGTAATTTATCTTTATTGTTTATATATAATTATCGTATTAACTTTTAGTGTAATAATAATCATGTTTTTTTGATAAAATTACAGGTAGCATACAAGAAAAAACTTGCAAGGTTGTATGACTCGGACCCAGTCAGCATCCAACGGATGATCTTGATGTATGGGAGAGTGTGCAGCCCAACAATCGTGTTGGTCAGATGTTTGGGATAGGATCTTCTGATCCACATTTCGTAGTGGGCGGAAAACCATCTACTACTTGCGGGTCTAGATCATATCTTGATGCCCGACAGTCGCAAGAGGTATTGTTGTTATTATTAATAGTGTTACTATTATGATCATCATCATTATCAAAATGTTATGTTGCAATTTAGAAGTTCGGTTCGTTTATGTCGGTTATGGTTCGGTTAAGGCGGTTAACTTGCTCACAATGCCAACTGTTCGTGTTTTTTGTTTATGTATTATGTATTATTTATATATGTTTTAACATTATATATGTTTTAACAAATGTTTAGGTCCAAGACGTTAAAACTCGATTTGAAAGGAAACGACTAAGAGTTGGAAAATCAATTGCAACAATTGGAACGCGAGAAGGTCGATCGTGAAGAAAGGGAGCAACGTGAGCGGGTCGTGCGTGAAGAAACAGAGCAACGAATGCAAAAAAAAAAATAGAAGACATTATGAGGAAATTAAATATTCCCGGTACTCAATTGTTGTTTAGTTATCCTTTATCGAAGTGTGTTTGGTTTGTAAAGCATATTTATATTGGAACCTTTTCTATGTGTTTTAGATTCTTTTTGAAAATTTCTGCACATTCCAGGTCATTTTTTGAATTTTTATGCAAATTTTGGAATTTAATTTTTTATTTTTTTTTGTTTAAATTTAGTTTTTTGTTGGAACTGTGTTGCAAATCAAAAAATAGCTTTTGTGGGAAAGCTATAGGAAGTTTGCAACAACATACTTTTGTAGGAACTTTGTAAGAAAAGTTGTTGGAAAATGGTTGAAAATGATTTTCAAGCATGTGTTTTTCCCACAAAATTTTTTTGTTGGAAAATTGTGAGAAAGTGGGTTTTCCAACAAATTTCCAACGAAATTCGTCGTAGAAAAATGACTCATTTTCTAGTAGTGAGTAACATCTTCATCGAAAGCATTCAAAATCTACGTTATCAACTTAGATTGATGGTCAAAGGTAATTCATTTGTCTCTTACTTTGGTCGTAAATTTCAAGGTTTTTGTGACCAATTATCAGCAATTGGTAAACCGGTAGAAGAGCCGGACAAACTCCATTGGTTCTTAAGTGGTCTTAGAACGGCAAGCTGAAATCATGAACTATTTCTCAAATCCCTTCATGGCAATTCCACCCCACATGTTGCGTTCACTAGCCAGCATCATCATGGTAATTATACTGGTGGCCGCGGCTATGGTCTGAGGTTTCAACATGGAGGTCCTTCTGGTTGTCGGGTCGAGGTCGGTGACCCCCAAATTGCCAACTGTGGAAAAAGAACGGGCATGTTGCCGATACTTACCGTCATATTGCCTCGTATACTCCAAATTCTAAACCTACTTATGAAGATTTGGCAATGGCCATCCTGCCTCAATGCAACGTTTCCACTACACCACCTTAGTTCACCGACACTGGTGCCACTGATCGCACGGCCCCAGATCCCTAACATGTCACCAATGCTACTCCTCATACGGGTGACTCTAAAATGACGTTTGGTAATGATAACTTTCTTTATGTTTCCCACATTGGACATACAACTCTTGTAAACCATCTTCATTTAAATGATGTTTTAACTCTAAGCAATTGTTATTTGTTAGTAAATTAACCGTTGGTAACCCTGTTGATGTTTATTTTCCCATCCTGCTTTTTATGTTTAGGACTACACCACGAGACAGGTGTTGGCCATGGGAAGAATTGAAGATGGTCTCTATGTTTTTCAAGACAACCCCACAACTTTAGTTGTGAATTCTCGTTCTTCGTTGAAAGCTCCTTTTGTATTGTGGCACTTACGTCTTGGCCATGTGCCTTTTGACATTATTTTGAACTTATATAAAATTGGAGAGTTATATGTTACCTCCCTTCTACCAAAACCTGTTTTATGTGAATCTTGTCAATTGTCTATGGCTCATCGCCTATCTTTTGATATTAATGAAAAACGTGCTACGCACCGCTTGGACATGATTCATTGTGATTTGTAGGGTCCATCCCCTATTACCTCAAATGACAACTATCGATATTATGTAATATTTGTTGATGCTTTTCACGGTTCACGTGGTTTTACCCATTAAAAACGAAGTCTGGGTTTTATCTTGTTTTATCGGTGTTCACAAAATTTGTGCAAACTCAAATTTCGAGAGAGATTAAGGTCTTCCAAAGTGAAGGTGGAACAGAATTTTTAAATCACAATGTTAACAATTATTTGATGACAATGGCACTCTTCATCGGGTCTCGTGCCCCTTCACTCCTCAAAAAAATGGTAGTTTCGAAAGAAAACACTCTCACCTAGTTGAAATTGGCCTCTCCATGATGTTCAATGGTCACGTCCCACCCTCTTTTTAGGTAGAAGCCTTTAGCACGGCTGTCTATATTATAAATAGATTTATTACCCAGGTTCTTGATGGCAAATCTCCGTTTGAGTTATTATACTCCCAAAAACAATGTTACAACAATTTCTGTCCATTTTCCTGTCGTGTCCACCCATACATCCAGGACTACGCCGGTCGTAAACTTGCACCATGAAGTGTCCCTTGTATCATTCCTGAACCCCACACCGCTGCTCCCATTCCTCCATCAGCTTCATCCACCCATCCAATGATCATTAGAGCTATGGTTGGCATATTTAAACCCAAGTATCTAGTAGACTCCTCCCATACCCAATCTCATGGTCTCTTTGTTGCGATCTTCTCGTCCACTGAACCGAGAGGATTCAAATCGACAGCCAAATTCCCTGAGTGATTGGCCGCAATGAATGAAGAAATGTCGGCACTTTAGAAAAACAACACTTGGTCCCTTGTGACAAGACTTACCAATCACAGTGTAGTAGGTTTTAAATGGCTCTTTCGAACCAAATATCGTTATAATGGCTCGGTTGATTGACATAAGGTCCGACTTGTGGCCCAAGGATTCACTCAAATGCACGGTATAGATTACTCTTACACATTCAGCCTGGTGGTCAAGCCATCGACCATTCAACCCGTGTTATCCCTAGTTGTTACTCATAATTGGAGGCTTCATCAACTCGATGTAAATAATGCCTTCTTACATGGAAAATTGAGTAAACTTGTCTTTGTGGAACAACTACCTAGATTTGTTGATCCAAACTGTCCTAATCATGTATGTTGTCTAAATAAAGCTTTTTATGGGCTTAAACAAGCGACCTGCGCTTGGTTCCACCGTCTAAGCTCGTTCCTATTACTAAATGGTTTTACCTGCAGTCGTGCTGATACATAATTATTTGTCATTTCACGAGGCTCATGAAATATGTACTTACTTGTTTATGTAGATGACTTGATCTTAACAGGTAATCAAGAAACTGTCATCAGCTCATTTAAAGACCGTCTAAATCATGAATTTGCTATTAATGATGTGGGTGCTCTAAACTTCTTCCTTAGTATTGAGGTTATACACACGAAGGATGGACTCTTCCCTAGTCAATCAAAGTATGCACATGAACTACTTCACCTTGCCGATCTCCTTAACTCAAAGTCGGTTAATACACCTCTTGCTGCAAATGAACATTTTAGCACTCATGGTGAGCCATTTAAAGATCCTACTCTTTATAGATCACTTGTTGGGGACACTTCAATACTTGGCCATCACCCGTCCAGACATCTCATATGCGATAAATCAAGTGAGCCAGTTTTTAAAGACTCCGACTATAATCCACTTTTAACAAGTAAAAGGAATACTTTATTAATATAAAGGGTACCTTCTCATATGGGTTGAACTTCACTCGGCCACCCTCAATCCATCTCCATGGGTTATCTGATACAAATTGGGCTCGGTGCCTGGAAACCCGTCGATCCACCTATGGGTACTCCTTATTTCTTCGGCAACCTTTTTTCTTGGAGTGCTAAGAAGCAACTGACCGTGTCTCGGTCTAGTTGCGAGTCGGAATACCGTGCCATGGCAAACGTTACAGCTGTAATTATTTGTCTCACCCACTTACTTCATGAGATTCATGCTTTTCCGCCCGATTGCCAGACTTTGCTATGTGGCAACCAAAGTGCTCTATTTTTAACTCACAACCCGGTCTCTCATAAGTGGGCTAAGCACATAGACTTGGATTACCACTTCGTTCATGAGCTAGTTGCTTCCGGAAAGCTACACACGACCTTTGTTCCAACCAAGCTTCAAGTGGCAGACATATTTACTAAGAGTTTTCCAAGACCTCAGTTTGAATTCTTTTCATCCCGCTTACGCATCGGTCCACCACCGTTTCGCTTGTAGGGGGATGTTAATATAAAATAGTTAGATGAATAGACTTGTTGTATCTACTGTAAACATTTCATGTACCTTGTACTTAATTGTTCAACCTATATATTGTCAATTTCCTACTGTTTGAGGATAGTGAGTTATTTTATTCTAATATTAGGTCAACTCTGCTAATAAATGCAATGATATAAATAAAACTCATGTATAAAATTTATCTAGCATGTTTGAATATAATAGTTATCCAAGCTAAACTCTAGACTCATTGTTACAAGTCAATTCATTAGATTTTCAAAGCCTTGAATATTAATTAACCGATTCAAAAGAAAGTTTTTTTTTTGACATCTCTTTTTCCTTTTGGTTCTAACTCTTTATAATGTGGTGAAATTATCAATAAATCTTAAAGGGTTATTTTTAAGAAAATATTTGTTTTTTTTTTCTTAGGTTAAAACATATTTTTTGAACAAATATATATGTAAATCTATAAGTTACGTAAGTAATTTTTTTCACAGCTAAATTTTTCCACCTGTTTTGTTTTACCATATATCTCAAGTGAGACTAAACTCACAACCATTTGGTTAAAAGTCATAAATCTTTTCCACTAGACTAAAATATGTGGTAATAAAGATGACATATTTGACTCTTTAGTTATGAACACAAAAAAAGTTAATATAACGGTAGGGAAAAGTGAATACGGTGTTGTTAGCCACCTAACCTTACACAGAAACCCCTCTAATGAACAGAAAAGGCAAGGTAGGGTGAGTCCCCGTCCCGGGGACGACATGGGGACAGATACGCCGGGAAACGTTTCGGCGGCCGCTTCTTCAAATTAGGGATGGATTAATCAAGGTATCTGAAACGTTTTCGGAAACATTTAGGGTTTTATTATTTATATTTTAAAATTCCTAAAATAGTTTTATCAATATCAAAAAACGTGGGACCGACAGAGTGACAGTAGGAATTTGAAACAAATTTTCTTATTACTTGTTTATAAACAAGATCAGCCTATCATCTTCTTATTATCAATCTTCATTAATCTTCTCAATTCTCAGTTTCTCACTTCCTCATAATCGATTATTTATGGTTTCCCAAGACACAACACAAGGATCATCCGATCTACTACTGTTCTAGTAGATGAACCACCCTTGTGGGATTACGTAACTAAAATTGAAAAGTAAGGTAGGTTAGTAGGAACAAGGAAATTTAAGTGCAAACTTTGCGGTGAAACAAGACAAGGATCTTATTCGAGGGTTAGAGCACATGTGCTTGGTATACCAGGTAATATTGTTTTATACTTATATAGGATGATAATTATTGTAGATTGGTTGTTGTGGTTTAGAGTTGTGTTCTAGATTCGATTATTTATGTATGTTTGCTTATTGTAGATTTATAATTATTTTGGTTACAATTTTTTACATAAAATGTAATTGTAGTAATTGGTTAGTACCGCTTACTAACAAACTATAATATGTCAGTGTTATTATTTACAATTTTACATAAAACTCCTACAAAGATAAACTTTTTTAGTCGGTGAACAGTTTTGTTTTTCTATTTATATAGGTATTGGGATTAGTATTTGCAAGAAATCAACAGCAAGTGACAAACTTGAGATGAAACGGTTAGAAGAAGCGTTTGAAGTGAATAAAGCCCAATCAAAAGCAAAAGAAGTCAGGTTTCCATGTGAAGGTGGTATTGGTTTTAAGAAAAGAAAAGGTATTTCTTCACCTATTGATAGACTTTTTTGTGTTGAAATAAAGGACCAACTGGATCAAGAAATAGCAATGATGTTTTATTGTAACATCCCCAAAATTTTGGTCCAAATTTGACAACTTAGTAAAGTTGAAGGTTCAAAACTATTCTCAAAAATAAGTAATGAGAAACTTTAAATAAAGAAAATAAAATCATTTGATAAGGAAATAAAAATATTCTTTAAATAAAGTCATCTTATGTTAAGGATATAAAATAAGGAAATTCTATCCCACATGGAAAGATGTAAGAAAGTGGAAGCATTCCACTTTGGTATAAATAAGGAAAATGGAATCCATCCCACATGGAAAGTGGTAAAGATTTGGAATCTCTTTATAAAGAGATAAAATTCCAGAGTAATATTCTTTTATGCCTAGCATGCACCCAGTGGTCCTAGCAGAGGGTGCGAAGCACCCGACGTGCACGGGCTCTGGCAAAAGGCGATGGGCGCAATGTGGCGCTTTGATGGCGCATCGCCGCGAGTCGTGAGAGAGCCGCCTTATTGTTTTTGGAAAATGGAAGTAAGATCAAAATGTGACAAGTTATTTAAGACAAGGGATAAAAAAGGAAAATTTGACCTCAGTCAGCCATCGCGCTAGGCGATGATCCCAAGACAAAGGTCATCGCGTATCGCGATGGACCTTGATGAGTCAGCGGACACGTGTCAGCATGTAGAATGGCGCCGGAGAATATACGACGCCGCGATACGCAACTGCTAAGGAAGAGGACCATCGCCTATCGTGATGGAACCCAAAATCAGCTATAAAAGGGGGGGGGGGGGTTCATGGCTCATTCATTCCACACACCGAACCTTTCTCTCTCTAAGATATTTTCTCTCACTACCTCGGTTTTTGTGCCCCAACCCGACAATCGTCACCTCGTAATCCGTGCCATATACCGACGATACCTCGAAGCGTGTGCCACCCGAAGAGAACCCGACATTCTATCTCGAAGTACGTGCACGACACAACGACCACCATATGTCGTCTCGTTTTGCGTGTCAAGCATCGCTTTGCGTGCCGAGTATTGTAGTGCATGCCAAACTCTGAGATTCCGACAGTTTAAGCTTTAGACTTGATAGAGAAAGGAAGTGTTGCTCAATCAATCTTAGTAATAGAACTTCGAATACCCGTGTAAGGTAGGGCTTCTGCCTAAGTCATTATTTTATTATATTATATGGCTTAGACCATAATTAGGGGTATAGCCCAAACCTTGATCATGATTATGTTTACATAAGCTTCGAGCATACGAAGGATTATAGTAATGTTTCTTTACAATTAAGAAACACATATTTTTAATTCATAAGGATATAGTCTAAATATAGTTTCTTAACGATTAAGAAACATCGCATTTCATACATAAGGAATATAATAAATACATTGTTTCTTTATGATTAAGAAATATAATATTTTACATGCAAATATAGCAGTCAATGAATGTTTCTTCTTGAAGAAGAAACAAATTATAGATGTTTCTTCATGAAGAAGAAACACAGCATATGATTAGTAAATAAATAGAAAGACTACAGGTTTAAATATTTCATTCGAACAAATGATCAATCAAGGTTTAAATAGACGGATCAAGAGACGATCCAGGTATTTATATAAACCTATTTATAGGTAAATCATCAATCAATTAATCGGTCAATAATCAATCAGTCAATCATTCACAGTCAAAGTTTCAAACGCACACCGACGGTACAGGTGAATGCGTTAACCTATTCAATCAGTCAAAACATATTTATACTCGATAAAATGAACGAGTGTTTGTCTTAACGAGTCAGTCAACGTTTACATGAGATTACGTGTTCTCTAAAAACGTTATAATACAATATAGAAAATAAAAGCAACTCAGACCGAGTACACATGTGTCTGGATCTAAACATAACTGTTCAGCCTAATCAGTCTAAGGCCAGGTGGCCGCGAGCTAACGGTCATAACTAGTTCTCCATGCAGGGGCCACATGGCTCGGGGAACACTGGTGTGTGTGTATGGTAGTGGTACAAAGCCCAGAAGTAGCAATACTTCTGCTGAGTGTACAGAAAACTATAATTGTATTGTAATTGTCATTCAAATATTTCATAGAGTCATACGTGTTTACCAGCATATCCCTGACGTATTTTTCCCCACATTTTAGGAAAATAGATTAGCACAGGTAGCAAGGAATATACTCATTCATGAAGATAGACGCTCGCAAGGTAGAGATGGCTCAGTTTTAAATTATTAAGATATTATAAACAAGATTTAAATATGATTTATAAATCAAACACTCAGGTATTTATTATCCGAAAAGTTTCAAATAAATTAATATTTTATTATAACCAAAGTCTTCCGCTAAAATAAACCGCAACTCTGATATATTTACAAAATAGATACCAACTATTGGCCATATGCCTAGGCCCTAAGCCGGGGTGTGACATTTATACAAGAGGTTTACCTTTGAATCTTGCAAGAAATCCACACCATCTTAGGGCTTTTCGGTTGGCTGCTGAATATAAAATTGTTGGTGTACGTCCTAGTTATAGTAAGCTCATAACAACATTATCACAAAAAGAAAAAGAGAATGTTAACGAGCTATTGGAACCAGTTAGGTTTTCATGAAAACAAAAAAGTGTGACTATTGTGAGTGATGGTTGGAGTGACCCTACAAGAAAGCCTCTAATAAATTTCATGGCTACCTCAGGCAGTTGTCCTATCTTTCTAAATGCAGTGAATTGTTTTGGAGAAGTAAAAGATTTATTTTTTTTAATTCTGATTTGATGAAAGAATTCATCAATGAAATTGGTCACCAAAATATTGTGCATATCATTACTGACAACGCAGCAAATTGCAAGACAACTGGAGATTTTAGAGAGTCAGTTTCCTCACATCTATTGGACACCGTGTGTTATTCATACGTTTAATCTTGCTTTGAAGGACATTTGTTCACCAAGGCATGTGGAAACAAATACAACACTATATGATGAGGGCAAATGGATAAAAGAAGTTCACACAGGTGCGCTTTTAATAAAAAATTTCATCATAAACCATAACATGAGACTCTCGATTCTCAACAAGTTTTCTCCTATTAGACTGCTTTCGGTGTCGATACTCGCTTTGCCTACATCATTGTGATGCTAAAGAGATTGAAACTTATCAAAAAGGGTCTTCAAGCTGTGGTTATAACGAAGAATGGTCTTCTTATAGAGAAGATGACAGTGTGAAAGCAAACTTTGTTAAAGAAAAGATTGTGGATGATGAATGGTGGGACAAAGTATCATATATTCTTAGTTTCACTGGACCTATATATGATATTATTAGAGTTTGTGACACCGACAAAACATGTTTACATTTGATGTATGAGATGTGTGATTCGATGATTGAGAAAGTGAAGATTGAAATCTACAAGAAAGAAAAACGTCATATGTCTGAATTAAGTCTCTTTATGATGTTGTGCATGATATTGTACAGGCTCGATGGGAGAAGAATAACACTCCCCTAAATTGTTTAGCTCACTCTTTAAATCCAAGGTATATGATCTTAAACTATATGATTGGTTTCTATTATGTACTTATGTTTTGACTTTTGAATGTTGTAGATATTATCGTGATACATGGCTAATTGAGAATTCTACAAGAATTGCTCCACATAGGGACGAAGCATTTCACAAGAAAGGATGAAATGTTTTCGAAGGTTATTTCCTAATAATGATGAGTATAACAAAGTTCTTGATGAGTAAGCAAAGTTTTCAATGAAGAGTGGTCCTTTTGAGGATTTAACATGCATTACACAAGTGGGTATTATGGAACCCAAGAATTAGTGAGTTAACTTTGGTACTCAAACTCCTTTTCTCCAGACTATGGATTTTAAATTACTTGGACAACCTAGTTCTTCTTCTTGTGTTGAGCGTAATTGGAGTACTTATGCATTCTTTCACTCGCTTAGGATGAACAAATTGACTACAAGTAGCTCTGAAGACTTGGTTTATGCCCACAATAATCTACGTCTTTTGTCAAGGAAACCGAATGGTGATGTAAAGATGTGGGATGTGGGTGGAGATTCTTTTGATTCAATGGAAGGTGTTGGGTTTTTGGAGGTTGCCAATCTCTCGCTAGATGAACCGGAGTTTGAAAACGATTTGATTATTGATAAATGATAATTAACATAAACCTATGGTTGATGTAGTTTTTTTTTGGAGTTTGAACTTTATATCAATATAAATCTATTTTGGACTTTGTTTAATATTTTTGTATTTTTTTATATTTTTTTGTCGTACCCTTCATGTACCCGTATCTTGGATTTTTAATTTTTACCGTTTCCCGTACCCGTAACATCCCCGTACCCGTTCTCGTGCTACTTAGACCAAAACTACATAGTTATGATTAACGCTTCAATAATTCATGTTTAACAAATCCCTAAAAAAGCTGAAATACCTAAATCAAGTTCTGTATGTTCAAAAAAAATCAAGTTTTGTATCTTCCTTCGTCACTCGTCTCATATTTAACAAATCCCTAAAAAACTGAAGTACCTAAATCATGATTAGCTTTTCTTTAAATTAATAGACGAGATCAACAAATTGGTTACGCAATAAAAATGAAACCGGGGAGAGAGATGGCAGAAAACAATTAATATTAATGGAGTTAGGATAAAGAATTGACTATGAATAAGTTGGTGCTTTCTTTTTGAGTATTTGGGGTTTGTTTATTTTTATTATGTATTTTAATTTTTAATGAATTTGTTAAACATGAATTACTTAAGTTTTAATTAAAATTACATAGTTTTGATGGATTTTACATGTAAGATTAAATGGCTAATAACAACGTGTTCACTTTCTTTTAAAAGAAAACTTGTATAACTGCTATAGATAGTGAAAAAAATGGTACCGTGTAAGAACATTTTTTTATATTTTTTTAAAAGCTTATAGCTATTAAAAATGAAGGGAATTTCGTTAATATAAAAAATGGTTCAACTAACCCACATTTTGGGTTGTGCAACGGTTTAGAACCGCGAGAACCGAATCAGAACTGAACCGAAATCGAATATGACTAAAAGTTAGAACCGGAACCTATTATAGTAAGCCGGTTAGGTTTTAGAACCGGTAAAGTCGGTTCTCGCTAATCAGTTCTGGCTAGAACTGTTTCCGTTGTATATTTATAAAATGTGCAAACTTTGCAAATTACAAAACAAGTTTATATAATTGTATGTCTTCTTTCACGGTAAAATTAATTTAGATTACAACATGAACATGCGTTATATTTTTGATTAAAACCTAATTGTTGAAGTTAAATAAATCATTAAAAATGATAGATTAAAGGAAGATCATATCATTTTATATTAAATTACCTTGATAGCTTAAACCAAAATTGATCATGGTTGCTAGGTCTTAAACGTAAAGAAAGAAGATTTGAATTAAATAATGACTGAATGGATGCAGGTTAATAAGTTACTCTATAAAAAACGGGTATTGGTAAATTTAGTTAAAACGTTTTTAATATTTCGGTTCTTCGGTTCAAAGTCTAGAACCGCCGGTTTTACCCGGAACCGAACCGCGAACCGTTTGATGCAAATTCTGATAACCAAGAACCGTAATGTAACACATGTTAGCGGTTATGAGGCACCGGTTTCATGGTTCCAAACCGTTTTTGCTCACCCCTACCCACATTAAAAAATGTTTTTTCAAACATAAATGAGTAAAGATAAATATCTCGTTGAATATGCACATATTTACAAAATAGTGAAATACCATCAATTTTATATATAAGAACTTACAGATTTATTCAAATTCCTATAACTTCTTAAACTTTATCTACAAATAAACATATCTTATTTGCTTTATGGTTATAATTTTTATAAAAAATTAATTTAACTTTTTTACAAAAACAAAAAAAAACACAAAAGAAAAAAAATGAACCTGACCGACCATTAGTGTAAAACCCGTATAACACGACTTACGTGCCTTCGTTGTCTATCACTCGTAGGCCGTCCTTTACATACATAGCTCAGCATTAGGGAGGCTCTACAAGTTTCACTAACATACTCTATTAATCTGTAAATTCATCAAATATTATAAAGTTAAGCCTAAAATGTAACTTTACTTAGATTGATAAAAGATATTTAATTAATTAAATGCAAATTTAGTACTTAAATTCAAAGCAACAGGGCCGGCTCCGAGAATTAGAAAAAAAAAAAAATCGGGCCGAATGCGAAAAATAATTTGGCCTTAAGTAAAAAGAGTATTTTGTTTAGTTTAAACAATTTAATTTTTAAATTGGTTTCCTGGGTTATGATTTGGGTTGTGTAACAAACTAATATATAAAAATAGGCTTTAAACATGTCTAAATGAGACTAGACCCCACAACCTTTTGGTTGAGAGTCATACCCTTTTGCCACTAGACCAAGTTAGTTGTTATGTAATGGAGTTAAAACATTAAGTATACATATATTTTTTCACAAAAATATATAAAAAAGTAAAAAAAATCCGGGCCTAACGGATAGTCGAACCTATGACCGTTAACTACTCTGCCATAGCCATGGCCATCCTTGCAAAGCAAACAAAATTATAAAAGATGTAGAAGGTGAATTTCTTTGCAGGGGATTAAATTTGTTTTTGTTATGAAGTTGACCCAAAGACTTATAGTTAAAAGGCTCAAATTCCACAGCGTGTGGAAAATGGAAATGAATTTAAGCAGGGAATGCAAGAGCTCTTACTAAAATATTTTAGTAAAAAAAGCTTAAAATAGGAAAATATTAAGTTTTACATATTTTATGGAATCATGATACTTTCTTTTCTTTTCTTTTTTTTTTTAATTTTTTTGGGTACCTTTAATCTACAAACCCTAAATGCTATGCTAATGTGCTCGTTTCGTTGTTGAGTTTCCCAGAAATATTCACCAGCAAAGTCTAATCATAGGTTATGTTACCTGAAGAGATATGATACTCGACCTTGAATCATGATACTTTTTTTTGGTACCTTTATTCTACCAACCCTAAATGCTCTGTTAGTGTGCTCGTCTTCATTGTCGAGTTTCCTGACATATTCACCATCAAAGTCTAATTATAGATTATGATAAATGAAGAGATATGGTACTCGACCAAATAATTCAGGCTGATTTAATCCACATTAACTTGCCACGATGGGTTGGGATTGTGTGGAGCCCACTCACGGTACTTCTTTTACATTGAAACCCGTCTAAGGTGCACGTTGAACACCAAACATACACCCTCTTGTTATTTTTAATACAATTACGACAATTTGGGGTTATTATTTTATAATTACCTATAACAGTAATTAGTATATATGCTGGTCACAACATTTGTTACAGGTCATTCACTCTTTTACAAAACTCTCTTTACACATTTATTATTTTTATCAACTCTTATACTTATTTTTACGTCAGAGAATAATTACGAATATATTTGTAGAATATAATTAGCTATTTTATTAGTCGAAACTCGACAAAACTCAAAAGGGTGGCTTATTGTATAGTGGTTACGGCTTTATGGAGTATATGGGATGCAAGGAACGAGAAGATTTTTTCAGGATAAAGAATTAAAGATGCCAAAGCTTTCGAGGCGGTGTCCAAGATTAAATCTTGCTCGTATTTTTGGATTCGAAATATGTCTGAATTTAAATCATAGTAGGAGCGATTGGTGTAAATATCCTTTTGGTTTGATGTAACTTGGTTTTCCTTGCAACCCTCGTTTTAAGGACTTGCAAGTCGTTTTTTTTATTGAATGAAGTTTATTTTTTTTAAAAAAGAAGCTATTTTAGTAGTCTCCAAACTCGAATTTCCATGTCATTCGATAGGCTAATATTTCTTAATTGTTGGTTTCATTAACCCGAACTGAATTTATTAAAATAACAAATCGAAAGCAACCAATTTATTTTTATTTCAAGTCAACGTATACATTCAAGGAGATGCAGCAAGATTTGACTTGAGTCTGAGTCAACTCTTTTCCGTCTTTAATTTTTTTCTCTGTTCACAAACACAATTTAAAAATTAAATAGGTCCTTCCTTGACTATTGACCGAATGACCGCACAGCAATAAGGCATTAAGGCCCCTCAATATAAAAGTTTAAAAAACTAATCTTAACATGATTTATAAAAATATTTTTTATAACGGCTACTTTCTTGTATTTAGACTACTGCACTATTTAATTTGAAGAGCCCCTATATCTTACTCTGACCAAGCTACGTTTTTTCTTTAAACACATCAATATATATTCATGTGCATCCTTGTTCTTCCCTTTTCATTTCATTCTCTTTTTCACCGTACTTTCTCGACACTACCATCTGACCACCAATATTATTACTGCCACCACTGCTGCAACAATTACCGCCATCATCGCCACCTCCACCGTCGCGCCACAACCACGGTAACCACCATCTCAGCCACCACCGTCACCACCACCATCACGCATTGCCACCTCCACCACTGTCAGCACCACCACCCTCGCCACTGCCGTTACTGTTTTTTATTTTTTATTTTGGTAGGTTTTCTTATTTTGACGCAAAGATATTTTTCTCACTTATATTTTATTCATTTGTGTTATCATTGCTACCAAGCGATATATAAAGTAATTATTCAACTTTTCTTTTATATATGTTAACTAAACAACACACTAAACAAATAATGATCTATTTTATTTTATTGTCTGTTTCATTTCCTCGTTCTCGTTCATTCTGCTCAATGGTCCATTTCATTATCCCTATAGTCCCATACGGTATAGAGCATTTATACAGACGTACAATATTTTTTTTTATCGTTGGTTTAAAATGATAAAAAGAGTAAAATTGGGTTCTGGAAACAATGTACATAGAATTATAGAAAAAGAAAAAAAAATGAATTATTTTCTTTCCTACGATAATATAAAAGTTTTTGTCGTCCAATAATTTAATTTAAGCTAAGTAAAATATTATTTTCTAGAAAGTTTCTTAGACTTTTAGTCAAACCGGTTAACCAAACCAAAACCGGGCAAAGACCGGTCAAAACCCGAACCGAAACCGATCAAAACCCGAACCAAAACCGATCGTAACATGATAAGAAACCGGTTTTAACCCAAACCGAGTTTGAGTTTTATACCGGTCTGTGCACCTCTACCCCAGCTAGGGTGGGAATTTCCCTCACAATACGAACACGACCGAAATTGTTAATTTCTTATCATTCCTTTTTTTTCACATTTAACTGGTTCTACAAATGTAAAGGGCCAGGGTTGATAAGCTTATAACCTGTTTCATTAATGAAGTTCACTTATTTAGTACATTTTTTTTACAATCTATTAATGTGATGACTCAAGTCTTTTACAACTTGATTATTCAATCTGATTGACACATGCATAAATAAATAGCTTAAACGGGTTGTTTCAATGTCTAAACAAATTGAAACTCTTGATACAAATAAACATATGGGACGTATTTGGATTTACATCCATACTAGTAAAGTCGTAAGAAGAACCTGATATAACCAAACATTGTATAACTTGAGCTTAGAACACGTCATTTTTAATCAAGGTCTTTTTGCCCTCTAATAAAATGATAAGGGGGATGTCAGGTGTGCATTAAGGTTTGCATAATCTTTCCAGAAGCTGTATTTGTTTAATATGGAAATAAGTGTAAACATGCACACGACTTAACGTTCCCAAACAAAAAAGAAAATCGCAATCGCACCAGCTACCAATTTAACGCATCAAGTAAACGTCAATTGACTGATTTTTTTATTTATTTATTTTGGATTCTCATCTCACCTACTTAAATTCTAGAATTGTGATTTTTTAATTATCATAAATTAAAATTACATATATTCAATTGCAATTCTTATAATAACATTTACTATAAAGGTTAAACTTGTAATCTTTAAATGTTATTTTCAATTATTTATGAAATTAATTTCACGTTGAGCTTTAGCAAAACTGTTATTGATCTCACACTTGTGGTCTAGTGATAGGAAAGTTTTGGTTCTTTAGTAGAAACTCAAGTTTGATCCTCACTTATTTCATTTTGGGTGGATATTGGCAATGAAGGATTTGAGCTAGGTCTTGCGAGTTGTCAGTTCGAATCCCGAGACCACTCGGGTTTTCCTCCTACCATGTCTTACGTCATAGAGTTTTGCTCTTGTGGTGACAATCGATAGTATGGTTTCCCGGGGAATGAGGGAACAAAGCTCTTCATAATTGGGAAGCATGGTGGCCTAACACATAAAGAAAGCCGAAGTTCGAAAACAAAAAAAGAAGCTAAATATCCGAGCTTTTTTCGTTAGTCGTTTTAATTAAAAGACATGTCTCTGTAAATAAACTGAGTATTTGACAATGATTAAACAATGACAATAACTTTATAATTTCCCAAAACCGCAATTTGTGGTGATGGCTAAATTTTATGTATATTTTTAGATTTTATACTTCGAACGGTGCATACTCTAATTATGTAAACATTAATAAAGTTATCTTAGTTACGTAAGTTTTAATAATTGTTATAATATAAATAGCAACATAAAACTCATGAGTTATGTGTAAAGTTTTTCGGTTTTGATGTATTTTTTTAGCAAACGAAAGGGTAAAGACAAATATGTAGTTGATTTATAAACAAAACGGTTTCAAAGATGTTTGTTTTGTTGATTTGTTATGATCAGACGTTCTAACTCACGCTACCAAACGTGCACGTTGCGATGGGTATCAAACGAAAAATGAACTCAAAAGTATAACATGTTTGGTTAATTGGTTAGTTGTTAAATACGTGAATTAATTAAATGAAGAATAAGTAACATAATAAATAAATTTTAAAAGTAAAAAAATGTAAAAATATGGGAGAAAATTTCTTTTTTTGCCCATGACGCTTAAATTTATTTGCGGATTTGGTTTAAGGCAACTCCATCTATTATCTTAATGGGTGATAATTAATGAAGTTAGTCCAAGAGGGCAAAAATGATGTCAAATTTTAGTATTGGGGTTCATTTGCTCTGATGCATGGAAACGCCTGGAACCCACTGTACGTCCCGGAAACTCGCCGGGGACGGAAACGCCTACGGGGACGGCTGCGGGACATTTTCATAACGTTTCCTGAGATTTGGGGACTTTCCTTGACCGTTTCGATAAGTCAAAGGGTTTTTCCAGACCGTTTCCATATTTTAGGGACGTTTTTTTTAAAAGTTTCCAGTAGTTCAGTGGTAATTCTTGTAAGTTATGGAGCTATTTACGTAAGTTTCCAGAAAGAGGCGATTCATATGTTGGTGAAGATACCTTTGACTCGATGGAAGATGTAGGCTTTTTACAGTTTGCGGATCTTTCACTAGATGAGCCAGATCCTGAAAACGGTTTGATTAATAATATTTGATTACAATTTCTTTAGAAGATGTATAAATTTTGAAAGACTTATGATTGATTATCATTAAAAGATGTATGAAGTTTGAAGTTTACATCAACGTATGAATATATTTTGGGCTTTGTGGTACATTATCTATAATATATATTTATTTTTTGTATGTATTTATTGTCGTACCCGTGCCGTACCCGTTTCTTGATTTTTTGAGTTTTGCCGTTTTCCGTTCCCGTACGTGTGCCCGTTTCCCGTTCCTGTACCAGTTCCCGTGCAACATAGTTCATTTGTTAAGATTTTCACTTTCGGCTAAAGTGGTGTCACACTTGGTTTCGAGGGCCTAGACGTATGACCAATAATTGGTACCGGTTTTGTGAATATATCAGATTTGTGTTCTTTCAACGGAAGTCTTTAAAGTAATCTTTTTATAAAAGGTTGTGTAAAGCCCCGGTCCCGGTTCCCTACTTTGGACGTTGGATTTACTTCTAAACAAAGTTCTAAATATCAAAGTTAATTAAATCTTTTCACGGAATATCAAAACATCAAACACTCGTTACAAAATATTAAAATCATAAATTTTAACCTTCAAATAATTTTAACATAAAACATCATAGCTGTCACACCCCAACCTACTGCGGAAATGCCGGGGCGCGAACTGATTGTCACAGCTCACAAGGTACTATCATGCAATATTAAATGTGACACTATCTATTAGATTTAATTAAATAATCATTTACATCAAATTAACCAAAGTACATAAATTAAAATGAAATCAAATATAACAAAAATTCATATTCTAATTCTTGTGTCTTCTTCTCTAGCATACAACCTAAGTTTTCTTCAAATACAAGCTTGAGAATCACATCACACGATAACCTGCATATGCGTTAAAAATACAATAAGTTTGTCAACACAAGGTTGAGTGAGTAAATCACCAGATTTGAGACACTATATAATAACAAGTCAAAGTGCAAACTGTTCCTGTGAGAATAAACAGATAAGCCATAGTACATAACAATCAAACAACTATAAAGAAAGCAAACCATAAAGAAATGGCTCAATCAATCCATATAAATGGACATTGGGTACCAAGCAAGGACTAAATCGTGCCATAAAAATGGACATCGGTTGCCGAAGTAAGCAAGTAGCATTCAAACAAAGCAAGTAAGCAAATAGCAAGTTAAGCAAACTGATAAACACACAAGGATAAACAATTGCGGTTGAGTACTATATAATATAAAAATATATACGAACGCATATGTCCCCAAAACAGTAAAAAAAAGAAGTAAAATAGGGGAGTGATTACTCACCTTAGTGATTAAGCAAGCGGAATTAGTAAGCTAATAATAACAATGAAAGCGGTGATCTCGCGTTGATGATATGTCCTAATAAAGAAGGTAAATTCGGAAATAAATATATGAAATCGACGGGTATAATAGGACTTAAATGATGATTAATTATTATTATTATTATTATTATTATTATTATTGTTTTTATAAAATCATATTACCTAGATTTGTTAAACCTTTATACTATGAATTATATATATAAATATTTATAAAATTACCTTTGGTTTATAAAATACCTAACCAAATAATCATTTATAAAAATAAGGTATATTTTCTATATTAATTATGTATTTTTAATTAAACAAAATCTTTTTAAATCATTATTATAAAAACCTTTATCAAATTAATTATTATATATTCATATATATATATATATATATACATATATATATACATATATATATATATATATATATATGTATGTATACATATATATATATATATGCACATATATATATACATATATATATATACATATATATATATTGTTCTAACTGAGATTCAAAAAACTACGATTTAATGTGTCGGTTTTAGCAAAATACCGATTAAATATTGTACTTATATTTATAATATAATTAAAGAGGTTAAACATATTATTTAAATGGATAATTCCAAATATATACAAAACTATACGTGCTGGGGGGTTCGAACCTGCGCCCCTAGCCACTCAAGTTTTAAACATCAGCAGACCAACTGAGCTGGCTGCTATATTGCTATAAATACACTAACATAATCCTTTAAACGACACATATAGTTACCCAAAAACTTATGAACCCTAGATCGATCAATCGATCAATCCGTTCATTGATCGACCAATTAATGTTAGGGTTAAGGTTCCACAATGAAAGACGAATATCAAAATATGATTAATTATCAGATGCACAGATTAAACGAGGGTTAACTAGTGGATAAACAGGCCGACGATAACAAGCTCACGAACAAGCAGATAACAAGATTGATGATTAAATTAGGTTTAGGGGTTATGACGGCGATGGAGTATGGATGCTTTCTACAGATTTATTTGCTTTATATTGCTTGTTATGATGTATATTTCTAAACGGGTTATGACGACTTTAAGAAATAACCAATACGTATCAAAGATGATCTGGTTTCCAAATTAACTACGTCGGTTAAGCCGTATATAGAAGGATTAACATATGAAAGATTCAATTACCAAGTTTATAACGAGAATTGTGGCTCAAGATACAAAAATGGGTACCGGGTTGTGATGTGGGTCGGGTATGGATGAATGGGTTATTGGGTTAAAAGATTATAATATTCAAAATTTGCTAATTAGTCCCTAGACTATTGGAGTGGGAACACCAAAGGGTTAAAGTATAGTTTTGGGTTAAAAAACGAATATCTTTCAAAGTTATTATATATATATATTAATTAAATATAATAAAAAATATTAAAATATTATTACTCGATTAACGCGATATTTCTTGGTAAATTTTTTCAAACATGAAACGGGTCGGGTAATATAAACTGGTAAAACCGAGTTGTTACAGTCTCCCTTACTTTAGGGAATTTCGTCCTGAAATTAAAGTTACCATAACAAATCCATTTAGGTTTTTTATTTTTTATATATTTTTTATTATGATTATTTTTTTAGGAAAAGAAAAATTTTAATAAAACTTTATCATAGCACAGAACTTTGAATAGTTAAAATAACGCTTCAAATGCAACTCCGATAAGGGCACTTATACATAGTATGTACCAGTGGCATATCCACCATGTCCTTATCATTTTAATATTTGTACCGTTATCCCAACTACTCTCATTCTATATTATGACACACAACTTTACGCTTCATGATTTCCATGTGAGGACTTCGATAATTATGTTCCGGACCATAATTATTTTCATCGTCGGATGGTCCACATGATTCGTCACATCGTGTGGATTTACAAAACGTTTGATTAAAAAAACATGAATTTGAGGATACATAAGTTTTAAGGAGTTTTAATTTATAACACTAGAAAATCAATAATGCATAAAACAATTTCAAAAGTTATAGTGGATTTAAATAAAGAAGTATTTAAGACATCGCAAGGATATAAGTATTTAAAGTTGAAGAAAAGATAACTTATTACTAGTTAAGGGTAATGAGGGTAAGATAAAAGTAGGCTTTAATAAACAATCTATTAAACAAAAGAGACTTTATTCATAAATAGAAGATAAATAGTTCAAATGGGGAAATAATTCAAAGCCATAAAGAGGCGTTACAATATGTAATTAGGAAAAAGACAAAAACAAGGTAAGAAAGATGAAGAAAACGGCAAAAGTCTTCGGGTTCTCTGTGTAGCTTACTTGACGTGACTTGGAGCACCATGAAGAGTTGCATTCATAGTAGTTGGAGCAGTCGAGGTAGATTGATTTGGGGTAGTTTGAATAACGTGAGCTTGAACGGTTTGCGAGAAGGTTGTTTGGTGATAAATGTCTGGTAAACTCGAGCTTGAGGTTGCAAGGTTTGGTAGTGTTGGGTGAAGTAAGGTTGACCTTGATTGATGGGAGGAGCTTGAAGGGCGTGAGGTTGATGGGTTTGAGCATGGGTCAAGTAGTAGTGTGTAGTTGTAGATTGGGCTTGATGAGCTTGGGTAAGTTGAGGGCATGCATTACGAAGGTGATTTGGGTTTCCACAATGGTAGCAAGCACGAGTATTAGGAACACCGGGTTGCGCAAGAGGGGTAGGTTTTTGCGGAACAGCTTTTGCAGTAGGTGGGATACGGAAAGTGTTAGCAAGGTGGCCATAACGATTAGAGACGGCATAGGGATTTAACCGAATGACGACGATTACAAATGGAGCATGACGGAAAGGACATAGGTAAGGTTTTCTTGTTTGAGACATTCTATAGGGACAAAAATGAGGATTTATAAGATGAAGAATAAATTGAGAAAATAATAAAAATAGTGAAATGTTTAACTATGTAGATAACTTATAATAACGTTGCGTTACAAAAGTAAGGGGATTTGCGTCATAAGGATTTAAATGTGAAAGATTATAAGATAGGGGGGGGGGGGTACATAGCGTAAATAGTTATTAAATTATGTAGTCAATAAGATTAATGTGTGATGAATACACGAGGAGTTAAGACAGTTTAAAATTAAGATTATTATTTGATTAAGTTTACAGTAATCTAACGAAATATAAATGTGTGGATGTTGGCCTCCCATGAGCTTTCCATGGCAATTTGAATAGCCCAACGAACTCACGAAAAACAGCTGAGTTGGACAGCCCATGAGCGTTACATGGCAATTTGATTGTCCCAACTAATTAACGAATTAACAATGCAATGAAGTTTGTCGGCCCAATGAGCGTTACACGGCGTTTTAACCGACCAAACTAAATAACGAACTCGAAATAAAAATGGGTAGTCGGAGTATCTTGTGAACGACCACGTTTAATTACTCCAACAAAAACACGAAAACAAG
Source organism: Bidens hawaiensis (assembly GCF_021521415.1). Classification (NCBI taxonomy): domain Eukaryota; kingdom Viridiplantae; phylum Streptophyta; class Magnoliopsida; order Asterales; family Asteraceae; genus Bidens; species Bidens hawaiensis. The sequence continues at coordinate 83,659 of NW_027505903.1, read as the reverse complement.
TTGAGAAACAGATAGTAGGAGTGCCCAGGGGTTCCATGGATTTTTCACCCAACTAACCATTTAAATAACGGAACACAATAATCGGAAAAACCGAGTTTAGCCACGAACTACCGTGAATTCGGTTTAAAAATATATAGGGATGCAACCACTAATGTGGTCACGGTTGACAACTTAGGGTGTCGGTCATATGGCATTTTCAGGTCTCGCTCGGGTCCATAGGGTTGAGTACTGTGGTCAGGTTATCACCAAGGTAAGGAATAACGTCTTACATTTGGTTCTTGGAACCGTTTTGCCAGTGCCCAACTCACGGTTTCTCTTCCCCTTTCATTTATCGTATGGACATGCCATATAACATAGCCCTAAGGTGAACGAGTGAAAACAACAGGTGTGAATTCTTAAGGAATTTCCCGAAATAGAGGCAATCGATTTTTTTGAAAAGTTTTCTTTGAATGTTGAGGCATAGTCTCGGAGTGTGTGTGTGTGTGCATAACAATACAATAGACAATAAATAAATAATTATCTAAGAAAGTTGTAAACAATCAAATTTTGAACACATAAAAGGTAAACAGATAAGCACATATGGGGCTCCTAAGCATGTTACTATGGCACCACTAACGACCTATCTTAAACCTTCGGTTTTGATACCAATCTATCACACCCCAACCTACGGCGGAAATGCCGGGGCGCGAACTGATGTCACAGCTCACAGGGTACTATCATGCAATATTAAATGTGAAACTATCTATTAGATTTAATTAAATAATCATTTACATCAGATTAACCAAAGTACATAAATTAAAATGAAATCAAATAAAACAAAAATTCATATTCTAATTCTTGTGTCTTCTTCTCTAGCATACAACCTAAGTTTTCTTCAAATACAAGCTTGAAAATCACATCACACGATAACCTGCATATGCGTTAAAAATACAATAGGTTTGTCAACACAAGGTTGAGTGAGTAAATCACCAGATTTGAGACACTATATAATAATAAGTCAAAGTGCAAACTGTTCCTGTGAAAATAAACAGATAAGCCATAGCACATAACAATCAAACAACTATAAAGAAAGCAAACCATAAAGAAAGGGCTCAACCAATCCATATAAATGGACATTGGCTACCAAGCAAAGACTAAACCGTGCCATAAAAATGGACATCGGTTGCTGAAGTAAGCAAGTAGCATTCAAACAAAGCATGTAAGCAAGTAGCAAGTTAGGCAAACTGATAAACACACAAGGATAAACAGTTGCGGTTGAGTGCTATATAATATAAAAATATATACGAACGCATATGTCCCCAAAACAGTAAAAAAAGAAGTAAAATAGGGGAGTGATTACTCACCTTAGTGATTAAGCAAGCGGAATTAGTAAGCTAATAATAACAATGAAAGCGGTGATCTCGCGTTGATGATATGACCTAATAAAGAAGGTAAATTCGGAAATAAATATACGAAATCGACGGGTATAATAGGACTTAAAAGATGATGATTAATTATTATTATTATTATTATTGTTTTTATAAAATCATATTACCTAAATTTGTTAAACCTTTATACTATTAAATATATATAAATATTTATAAAATTACATTTGGTTTATAAAATACCTAATCAAATAATCATTTATAATAATAAGGTATATTTTCTATATTAATTATGTATTTTTAATTAAACAAAATCTTTTTAAATCATTATTATAAAAACCTTTATCAAATTAATTATTATATATTCATATACATACATACATACATACATATATATATATATATATATATATATATATATATATATATATATATTGTTCTAACTGAGATTCGGAAAACCACGATTTAATGTGTCGGTTTTAGCAAAATACCGATTAAATATTGTACTTTATTTATAATATAATTAAATAGGTTAAACATATTACTTAAATGGATAATTCCAAAAATATACAAAACTATACGGGCTGGGGGTTCGAACCCGCGCTCCTAGCCACTCAAGTTTTAAACATCAGCAGACCAACTGAGCTGGCTGCTATATTGCTATAAACACGCTAACATAATCCTTTAAACGGCACAGATAGTTACCCAATAACTTATGAATCCTAGATCGAATAATCGATCAATCCGTTCATTGATCTACCAATTAATGTTAGGGTTAAGGTTCAACAATGAAAGACGAATATCAAAACATGATTAATTACCAGATGCACAGATTAAACGAGGGTTAACTTGTGGATAAACAGGCTGACGATAACAAGCTCACTAACAAGCAGATAATATGATTGATGATTAAATTAGGTTTAGGGGTTATGACGGCGATGGAGTATGGATGCTTTCTACAGATTTATTTGCTTTATATTGCTTGTTATGATGTATATTTCTAAACGGGTTATGACGACTTTAAGAAATAACCAATACGTATCAAAGATGATCTGGTTTCCAAATTAACTACGTCGGTTAAGCCGTATATAGAAGGATTAACATATGAAAGATTCAATTACCAAGTTTATAACGAGAATTGTGGCTCAAGATACAAAAACGGGTACCGGGTTGTGATGTGGGTCGGGTATGGGTGAATGGGTTATTGGGTTAAAAGATTATAATATTCAAAATTTGCTAATTAGTCCCTAGACTATTGGAGTGGGAACACCAAAGGGTTAAAGTATAGTTTTGGGTTAAAAAACTAATATCTTTCAAAGTTATTATATATATATTAATTAAATATAATAAAAAATATTAAAATAATATTACTCGGTTAACGCGATATTTCTTGGTAAAATTTTTCGAACATGAAACGGGCCGTGTAATATAAACTGGGAAAACCGAGTTGTTACAATAACGTTTCTTCACTAGATGCCAGTCAGCTTAGTCCATGTCATTTGTCCCCCTCGAGCCAGCTCCATCATCCTATTTGTCTGCGTGCATACTAAAAGTCAACTACGTTGAGTGAGTTCTAGTTAATCAGGCAACATACATTACATTCATATACATTAATATGTATCCGTAAATACATATTACATACTTAACTTGCTTCTTTCATTCATACACACATACATACATTCATACTTCTATACTTTCATACTTGCATACTTTCATACTTATATTCTTTCATACTTCCATACTTTCATTCTTTCATACTTTCTTGTTTTAGCTTACTTATACATACATAATTATCTCTATGTTTTAAAGAGCCTTTCACCCTATAACCTCATAGATATTATTAGGGTCTTGTCCCTTAATACGCAGGTTTTTATAAGGGTCTGTCGCCATTCTTACGCAAGTTTTATGAGGGTCTGTCGCCGTTCTTACACAGGTTTCTATAAGGGTCTGTCGCCCTTCTTACGCAGGTTTTATAAGGGTGTGTCGCCCTTATTACACACGTTTTTATAAGGGTCTGCCGCCTTTCTTACGCAGGTTTTTATAAGGGTCTGTCGGCCTTCTTACGCAGGTTTTTATAAGGTTTTGGCGCCCTTCTTACGCAGGTTTTTATAATTGTTTGTCACCCTTCTTACGCAGGTTTTTATAAGGGTCTGTTGCTCTTCTTTCGGATGAAATCATATAACCATACATACTTTTCTTTATATATATTTTTATATACTTGCATACATACTCTTAATCTTTTCTATATCATTCATATATTATTAATAAATCATTCACATAACATACACTTACAAGTGGTAAGTGTATTAACTAATCACATCGAGTATGCACACAGCCCCGAAAACATAACAAGGAAATGGGGCTAGAAACTCACCTGAGTCCTGCTTCTTTCAGAATTGATTGTAACACATTTCTTTAGTTGGGCACGGTTAACTTATGTAATAATTATAAGTATCAATTATCTACCTCTAACAATATCATCTAATCGAATCACCATTATAATCGCATCACAATTCTAATTGAATCGCAATTCTAATCGAATGGCAAATTCTAATTGCATGACAGTTCTAATCGAATAACCATTATAATCGAATAACCATTCTAATATAGTGACCATTCTAATCGAATGACAGATTCTAATCGAATGGAAATTCTAATTGATTGGCAGATTCTAATCGAATGACCATTCAATTCGATTACTTTCCCCATTCGATTCGATTACTGTTTCTTTTGAATCAAGTTTCTTAATAACTTGATTCATATATGGTTTCCATTCTTGTCACTTTCCAGCCTTTCTATTCGACTCGTTTTGTCCCTTTTGCATAAGAAACAAGCCTTGGTCCATAACCACATCGTTTTCTTGCTCATTCGATTCGATTACTGTTTCTTTTGAATCAAGTTTCTTAATAACTTGATTCATATATGGTTTCCATTCTTGTCACTTTCCAGCCTTTTTATTCGACTCGTTTTGTCCGTTTTGCATAAGAAACAAGCCTTGGTCCATAACCACATCGTTTTCTTGCACTAACCGGGTCCAACGTTACCCGTTTGTCCCGTTTCATTCCAAACATTTCGTTTACGTTCAAGTTTATATTTTTGTCACATAATAAGGTCCGATTTACTATCTTACCAAGTTTCATTCAAACCCGACTTTGTTTACACATCCTTTTCACTAACCGGACACTACTCGTTTTACCCTAAACGAACCAACTAACTTGTTTACTCACCAGTTCATCACTTTATAAACAATAATGGACCCGTTCTATCATCCTACCAATATTCATGTAAATCCGTACACGAAAATTAAACCTTTTTAACAAAAACGTATCTTTGAGGTTTATGTTCGAATCACTCGAATAGACCAAAACCATATCAAACGAACTCAGAATTGAGTGATTCAAGCGGCCACGAAACCGTCTCACCCCGATCTACAAACAATCTGCTCTCCGTCTCCAGAAAACGCAGTTACAGTGGCCGGAGTAGCTGAACAATTGCCGAAATATTTATTTTTTTGTTGTTACGGTTTTGCTGATAAAAACCGGACTTCCCAACCTCTGATTAAAGATCTAATCAGTGGAAATCTTCATTTATATTCCTTGAACACTCAGTTTAAAATTTGAGACCGATCCAACGGTTAGATTTCCGAGAATCGTCGTGTCTTTGTGGGTTATTTTCTCAAAAACGGGAATTGGAGAAGTGTGTGTTTTTGAAGGTGTAGCCTATGGTGTAGAGATGGATGGAAATGGAAAGGATTAGGGTTTAATGGGGTATTTATACTCCTTTAAGCCCATGGACCTTAGACACATCTTTTCTTTTTAATCCATATTTAATTCCATCTTTACCGGCTACTTAACCTTACATCTTTATTATTTTATTATTTCGTTTACTAACTCAAGTAAACTTTTCCATCATAATTAAATAATATGTTAAATATCATTTTTAGAAATTTCAGGATGTTACAAGTTGGGATTTAAATAATCGTTACAACATGTAAACGGCTCACTCAGTTGATTGGGATTTGTACGAAGTACTTTTCCTTATACAAGAAACTCACTTCTAGTGATATCCCCCTTATAGTTTACTACATGCTTGTCAAAATATATCTTTGTTTAACATTACTTTATTAAAAAGTAACGTTTATGAAAACTCGTTTGTGAATGCTTATAAAATTACTTTCAAGGTTAAAGGCCATAGCCTCGATTGATGTTTAAGCTTATAACTTAAATAACTTAAACGTAACTCCTATCTTAGCACGGATACTCAAAATGCTATTAAGAAAAGAGTAAACTTGACGGGTAGGTTCTTGATCTATCTCGCTTAACTTAAATTACGCTGCCTTGCCATGTGGCCTGTCAAATCATGCCACATGTTGAAACGTGTCCGGTTACTTAACGTGGTCATTGCGCTACACGATGGTCCTTTAGGTTGGGCCATCATGTATCGCTACGCCGCCCAAAAATGGGACTGTGTGCAAGTCCATCGCTATACACGATGGGTAAAATGGCTATCCTGTCGCGTTTCGCGATGAGTACAAGTTTTTACATTTAAGTCCCTAGACTTATAAGTTAGTCATTTTTGGCTAAATCCTATGAGGGTATTTACGTGGTGTTACACGTTGGGCATTGGTTAGCAAAGATGAGTAGTCGGCAGACACGATGCCAGATGAACTAGACGATGGCTATTACGACGGTCGTATGATCATACTATAATGTGAATATGTTGGACCTCTCTGAAATGTATTCAAATAAAGCAAGCAAGAAAATAGCAAGTTATGCATAAACTGATATACATACAAGGATTAAATAGTTGCGGTTTTGAATACTAGATAATAAATAAATATTGTAAATACGCATATTGTTGGGCCTAGTTTTGTGGTTTAAGCTTAGTTTGTATTTTGTTCTAGCTATTTGGGCTTAGGTTTTGGGAATATGTGTGAGCCGAGAACACTTATGTGTTCTTGGTGGGCTCTTGGTTGGTTGGGCCGGCCTAGTTGGCTGTTATCTCTATATACAGGCATGTTATGTATAGGGTTAAAGGTTGTTCATTCCTAGTATTGTGATCAAGTATTGTAAGTGCTTAAGCACCGGACGTATTCAATAATATACGTGTGTTTTGAAGCAATCTTGTGTTATTTACTTGTTATTATTCGTGTTCTTGAGTCACCGAGTGTTGGTATTCCGCAACAATACTTGTTTGGTTGATATCATATTGTAGTGATCCAGATTCGGGACTTACAATTGGTATCAGAGCCTTTGACGAGTTCAGGCTCGTTATTGTGATATCAACGATTCGAGGATATTATCTACAAGGTTTGGTGATTTTTCCGGTGAGTAGTTGATCGGAGAAGAAGGCTGAACTGTTTTTGGGTAAAGAGTGGCTTTGATTTGGAAATAAATCAACACTCCCTAATTTTCGGAAGTTTGTTGCTGCAAAACTGGAAAGTTTGGAGTATTCGGCCAAAATCAGTTCTTATCTAAGCTTAGTTTTCGGCCACACTTAGTTTTAAGCTAAAATTTGCCCAAAATCAGAGATTTCGGTCAACTTTTGGTCAATTTTTGTGTTCTCGGTCAAAGATTTGGTCAACAATAGTTGTTTTCGGTCAACAGCTTGTCAACATATTGAGTTCTCGGCCAAGAATGGTTTTCGGTGAATAGTTTGTCAACAAATTGAGTTTTCGGTCAAAGAATTGGTCAACGATTTGTGTTTTCGGTCAAAACTTAGTCAAAGGGTGTGTTCTCGGTCAACGTCTCGGCCCAGTCTGCTGTGTTGGGCCTGGACTATTAATCTGGACTTTTTTTTAAGTGGACCTTAATATTATTTGGACTTAAAATTAAATGGCCCAATTAACTAATGGAAACAGCTCCATCAACTCATCACTTCACCAAGAACTTGATTCCATCATGGGCACTGCTACTCGTATACCCCGTCTATTTTCTCATGAGGTATTCAGTGAATGGAAATTCCGTTTTGAACACTATGCCAAGATGAAAGATTCGAAAATTTGGAGAAGCATTGTGAGGGGACCTCAAAGGATCACCTATCAAAGGGAGGGTTCAGACGAGGTTCTTGTGAAGCCGGTTGCTAATTATGATGATGAGGATTTTGCTAAAGTTGAAGAAGATGAGAAAGCTCTTTCAACTCTTACCATGGCATTTTCACCCGAGATTGTCCTTCAGTTTAGAGAACTTCAAACAGCTAAGGAGTTGTGGACTGCACTAATAGAAGTTTATGAAGGAAATGAGGATATGAAGAGAAGTCGCCAAGACCTGCTGGGACAAAAGTTTAATATGTTTAATCATGTTCTGGGAGAGACGCTGGAATCCCAACTTCAAAAGTTCATATAACTTGTAACTGAAATGAGAACTGCTGGAATCTTTCTACAAACCTCAGAAATTAACAACAAGCTAGTGAATTCTTTGCCAAAAATTTGGGACATAAATGTTGCAGTTATCAAAAAGACCAAAGATCTTAACAGAATGAGCATGCCTAAAATGATTGCCACTATTAAAGCCTGCGATATGGATGATAAACAACAGGCAATAAATCATGCTAGTTCTTATAGTGCTGCCGGTTATAACGTTGCTTCTAATAGTGCTCTCATGTCTCAAGATAATTTTTCACTGTTCAAGCCCACTCAACAACCACCACAGAGAAAATTCTAGATATTTTCATCCACCCTCGGTCAATCATCATCATCAAATTCACCTATACCAGCTCCAGTAGTTTTCACCAAATCTGGTCAGTCTACAAATGATTTTGAAAAACCACTCCCAGTCTAAACCCCAGCCAGATTCCCACCATACCTAAAGAAACTCAAGAGAATATCGCTCTAATGACGGGATTCATGAATTGTTATCATGCCTTTCTGGCCGGAGACTTGGTTCAACCGGTGGTCACTGCTGAACTAGATCAGATTCATCCCGACGATGTTGAAGAAATGGACATCTCGTTGCAAATTGCCATGGCAGTTTTTTTGCCAAGAAGTTTACTAAGAGGACAGGTAGAAATAATTGGAACATGTCTAATAATCAGAAGGTGGGGTTTAACAAAGAGACTCTCAGGTGTTACAACTGTAACCAGCCGGGTTATTTTGCTCGTGAATGCACTAATCCAGCTAAAGATGGAAATACGGAGAGGGCATTAGTTTCAGTTGGAAATGTTCGGGGTGATGTTGGAAGTGGTTCGAGAAATGGTGAAAGAGGCATGGTTGCTCAAACATTCTCTTGGGAAGGTCAGATGGCTGCGCTAAACATTGGAAATCAGACTGCAAATTTCGCAACTGTTGAAGACTTTGAAGAAGAAAACACTGCTGAGGAGAAGGTCAAGGAGCTCCAGTTTGCATACATGGCGTTCACTTCTCCGGATTCATCTGAGGTACGTTTTCAACCATGTTCTTTAAATTGTGGTGAGAAAATAGAAATGTATAAACTTCATAATGACAGTCTAAGTAGAGATATGGAAAGAATAAAATCAGAGAATTTTAAACTTAAGAAAAATGAAAAGGGATTTTTTGATAAAATCGAATCTCTTAACAAGGACATTAAGAAACTTAAGTCTGATTTTAGCATAAAGAGCTGTCACCATCTTGATGCTAAACAAGAAATCGCTGAATTGACTGCTAAACTAGAAGCCTCTAAGTTAGAAATCTTAAATCTAACTAGCAAGTTTGAAAAGGCTGAGTTTAATTTTAAAAAATTCGAAGGTTCCAGTAAAGTAGTCAACTCAATAATTGAAAATCAATTGTGGTGGAAAGAAAATGAAGGTGAGGGTATAGGATTCAGTCAAGTTCCTCCACTGTATAACCACAATTATGTCCCTACCCCTGTCACCAAAGAACAGGAAGAAAAGATAAAGGAAATGAGATATGGTAAACAAGATAAGAGTTATGGGACCTACTCTGCGAATACTGGTCCATCTACTTCAAGTATGAACGATTCTAATGTGTCTACTTCATGTGCAGAAAAAATAATTGTGAAGGAGTGGACTGATGAGGATGACGACCCAAGCTTTGATTTTGATAAAAATTTTATTTCTAATGTTTCTTTAGAACTTCCTGTTTTGAATTCTGTTATTCCGACTGTTTGTGTGGGCTCTGTTTTAAAGAGCAAGGATACTTGTGCGGTTGATTCGGTTGAAACTTTAAACTCTAATAATGTGATTTCTAATAAAAACAAATTTTCAAAAAATTCCAAAAAATCAGAAAAATATGTTGCACCTAAGTTTGTCAAGGAGAGATGCTCTAATGACAAACAAGGTGATAAGTTAAAAGGGGGTGACATGAATTTTCGCAAATATAAGCAAACTGGTCCACACAAACAGTCCACACAAGGAGTTGTCCAAAATGAATTTTTCATAAAACATCAGACATGTTTTAACTGTGGCACTCCTGGTCATATTGCTAGAAACTGTCCACATCGTCCGTACTCTCCCTACTACGGATTTTATCAAAGGAATATGCCTTATATGCCTCGTAATATGTACAGACAAGAATTCAGGCATTGTCCAGCTAGTTCCTTTGACGATGATTGGAATCGAAATAAATCTGGCAGGTTTAGTCCTCATCAGACCAAATCGAACAGATACAAAAGAGTAGTCAGAAAAGATGTTTCAAAGTCAAACTCAAATAGAAAAACTAATGCTAAGTTCAAACAGGAGAAACGGGCAGATTCGTCTCCTCCCACATCCAAATCACCGGAGGTTACAACAACCATTCGTACATATAACTCCAAGTCTCACGGACATAGATGGTTGCCTAAATCTCCGGCCAAAGAGTCAACAAAAACTATTTTTGATGATCAAAAGGATATGTCATGGCAATCCATGACAACTTTAGACGAATCAGGTTCACCCAGTGTAAGTATGGACTAGGTACCAAAAACTAACTAATCCCGCGGTTCGTGCAGGGACAGCTATGGAGGAATATCATCAGAACTTGGTATGTTGATAGTGGCTGTTCCAGGCACATGCAATGAGACATTACCCAGCTACACGACATTCAAACATTTAATGGTGGGTATGTGTCCTTTGCGGGAGGAGAGAAAGGAAAGATCACTCAAAAGGGTACTGTAAGTAACGGTGTTTTAAAGTTTGAAAATGTTAATTTTGTTCAAGAATTGAAGCATAGTCTTTTTAGCGTGTCACAAATTTGTGACAAAGATTTTTCAACTCATTTTACTAAAAAGGAGTGCTTAATTCTGAAACCTGGTATAATCATACCAGAAGAATGGATTCTTGTTCGATCACAACGAAAAGATAATGCTTATGTGATTGACATGAACAAAAATTTTCCTAATGAAATAACCTGCATGTTTTCAAAAGTGTCAGAACATAATGTGATGCTTTGGCATCGTCGGCTTGGTCATGCTAATACAAAAAATCTAAATCGTTTTGCTAAAAACAATTTAGTGTGTGGCTTACCAATAAAGGATTTTGTGACTGTTGAAAAATGTGTTGCTTGTGCTTTGGGTAAACATCATCAAAAATATCATAAGCCTAAATTAATTAATACCATCTCATCAGTTTTTCAGTTACTTCATATGGACCTCTTTGGACCGGTTCATGTCTAAAGTTTGTCTCGTAGCTCTTACTGTCTTGTTATTACTGATGATTACTCACGTTTTACATGGGTATTTTTTCTTGTCAAATAAGAGTGAAACTGCAGATCTGATCAAGAAGTTTGTGGTGTTAATGGAGAACCAACTGAACCTAAAGCTGAAAGGAATCTGTTGTGATAATGGAACGGAATTCAAGAATGCAGTTCTGAATCATTTTTGCGCAGAAAAGGGGGTGCTTCGTCAGTACAGCGCTCCGTGGACGCCTCAACAAAATGGTGTCGCTGAAAGAAGAAACAGAACTCTAATCGAAGCAGCAAGAACGATGTTATGTGACTCTAAACTTCCACTATTTTTCTGGACAGAAGCCATTAATACGGTCTGTTATGTTCGGAACCGGGTGATAATCAACAAGACCAAGATGAAGACTCCGTATGAGATTGTTTATGGTCATCAGCCCACTGTCGCACATTTCAGAGCTTTCAGGTGTCCGTGCACGTTACTAAATCTAGAAACCACTCCAAAGTTTGGGGCCGCAGCGGATGAGTGTTACTTCGTTGGATATGCGGGAAATACAGCCTATAGGGTCTACAACAAGTCAACTAAGCAGATTCTAGAGTCTTATGAAGTTCGTTGGTTAGAAGAAAATGAGACTGACGCCCGTGTTGGTCCCGATTGGTTATTCGACTACAATGAATTCTTCAAGCCCTTCAATGTATTTCCAGTCATCAACACAGACTCTCAAGGTGGTCCCACAGTGGAAGTTGCACAAGACAGTTCTCAGTCACTGTCTCATATTTCTCCATTACTGTATGATGAGGTTGTTGAGCTGACTAGTGCTTCGACCACAACCGATAATCAGCCTAAACAATCTTCAGAGACCGATTGTTAACCAATCTCGTCTAAGAATATTGCAAATGTTGAGGGGGAGAGTTCCGTTCGTCAGATATTCGGGAGCACACTATTTCCCAACGCCATTCCAGATGAATACGTTGCCGGCACCTCGTACTCTCACAGTACAGCAACGTCTGGATGGAAATACCCCCTTACTGATTCCGGGGAGAACGTAACAAATCTTCAACCTAACAGTGATGTTTCTGATTAGTTAATTCCATCAAGAATCCAAAAGAATCATCTGATTGAAAACATCATAGGTCCCATTGAAGAAGGTGTGTCCACCAGAAGTCAGACCGGACACATAAACAGTTGTATGTTTATCTGTTTCATTTCTCAAATCGAGCCAAAGAATGTTGAGATGGCACTTCAAGAACCTAGTTGGGTTGATGCTATGCATGAAGAACTGAATCAGTTTGATAAGTTGAAGGTATGGAGATTGGTTAAACTGCCGGAAGGAAAGAAAGCTCTTGATACAAGATGGGTGTTTAGGAACAAGCAAGATGACACCGGGGTTATTGTTCGTAATAAGGCACGATTGGTAGTTTGTGGGTTTCGCCAGGTTGAAGGGTTAGATTACACAGAAGTCTTTGCTCCAGTAGCCAGACTTGAGGCAATTAGAATCTTTCTGGCATATGCATCGTATATGGGGTTCATTGTTTATCATATGGATGTTAAAAAAACATTCTTGTATGGAGAGGTTAAAGAGGAGATTTATGTTGATCAGCCACCGGGTTTCGTTGATTCCAAGAAACCACATCGTGTTTACAAACTAGACAAGGCACTGTATGGGCTACATCAGGCTCCTCGGGCGTGGTATGCTACGCTGACCGCACATCTTCTTGATCATGTCTATAAGCGTGGTACGATTGATCAAACCTTGTTCCGGAAAATTGTCGGAAAGGATTTGATTCTGATCCAGATATATGTTGATGACATCATCTTCTATTCCACCAGTGCTGATTTGTGCAAAGAATTTGAGGGTGTTACGAAGAAAAGATTTGAGATGAGCTCATTGGGTGAAATGACAACATTTCTGGGTTTACAGGTTCGCCAAAGTCTGACGGGAATTTTGTTACATTAAGGAAAGTATGTTGAAGATATGCGGGCTAAGTTTGAGCTTCAAGATTCTAAGAGTGCTAATACTCCAATGGCAGAAAGACCGATATTGTCATCTGATCCTAAAAAGAGTCCCGTAGATCAAACATACTATCGATCGATGATCGGGTCTCTGATGTATCTCACAGCTAGCCGTCCTGACATAATGTTTGCAGTCTTCCAATGTGCTCGCTTCCAGGCTAATCCTAAACTCTCTCATTTAATTGCTGTTAAACGTATTTTTAGATATCTGAAGGGACACCGAAGTTAGGTCTTTGGTATCCCAAACAATCAGAATTTGATCTTTATGCTTTTGCTGATAGCAATTATGGTGGAGATGACATTGACAGGAAATCCACGTCAGCCGGTTGCCAGTTCTCAGATATCGGCTCATCTCATGGCAGTGTAAGAAACAACAAACATTGTCCACCTCGACAGCCGAAGCATAGTATGTTGTTGCATCCGCTTGCTGCTCTCAGGTTATCTGGATGCAAAACCAGTTGCTGGATTACGGTTTGGAATTTCTTGACACTCCTATTTTCTATGATAATGATGCGGCCATTGTAATTGTGAAAAACCCTGTCCAACATTCTAAAACCAAGCACATCGATATTAAAATTCATTTTATTCGTGACTGTTTCGATCGGAAATTGATTCATCTTGAACAAGTCCACACCGACAACAACGTGGCAGACTTATTTACTAAACCGGTTAGAATAGCAAAATTTAATGTGCTTGTGAGTTTTCTTAAAATGCTTCGTTTCGAGGATTGAGTCTTTTTGGGGATAAATTTGTACAGTTTTGTTTAATTTTTGCACAAATTTAGGGGGAGAAAAATCGAAAAGACAAAAATAGTGTGTGTGCGTTGTTTGTGTGCGTGGTTTTTATTTACTTAAAAAAAATTGAGCTTTTCAAGATTCATTTTCGCTTAAAATTATTTCGGTTGCTCAAGTTTGAAGGACATATACGTGTATATGGTTGGTCCGGTGTTCTACTTGTAGTTTCACAGGATAGCCATTTACCTAACGACTAAAAGCACCCGGGGCGATTATGATGAGTTTTGTGTTTCATATTCTTTCACTTAAAATTATGTCGGTAACTCTGAGCTGGAAGGACACGTGTTTTCATGCATGTTTGGTCCGGTTAACCACTTGTGGTTACAATGGATAGCCATTTACCTGAAGGCTTAAAGTGACTGTGGTCACTGAATTCTTAACACGTGTGCCTTTCTTAACTCCCTGGGAAGTGATATTACTATTCAGTTAACGGTTTTTTAGAAGCTTTAAAATATTTTCAAATGAAAATTGATCCAACCTTTGGAAAGTGATAGATAAATTGTTTCTGGGTGCCTAACGGGTGAAGTTATTAAGCTTAAAAGGCTCTAGAACAGTCATTGATATGTATGGTACTTTTCACGATGCGTAAAAGTTAAAGTGATATAAACTAAATTTGCTAAACTTAATGTGGAGAGTCATTTTGAAGACAGGTGCATGTCTCCAGATACATCTCTCCGAATGATAGGCAGAAAAGCAATTACCCAGTCATACACGAGCCCGTTAGTGTCTTGATCACCAAAAATATTGCACCCATTAAGCTATTATTATTGTTATTATTATTATTAATGATGCAAAAATAAATAAATAAATAAATTTGATTGCAGTTACTTATTTCTATTAAAGTTATTTCATAATCAAGGCTTAAAGGGTCAAACTAGAACTACAGAGATGGGGGCACACAAGTAAGTCATGTCATGTCTCGAATGAAAGGCTTGTCAGTTTACTGGCACTAAGTCCAACGTTCAACCTTAAAACTAAGTCTGCTTTGTATCAAATCTTTTGATCAAGCACTAGGGGGTTGGAGTCAAATTGGGGTGATCTGTGGAAAGCCAAATACGCTTTGAGAAGAGATAGGAGGCATCACAGGTCCATGAGTGATGTCCATCTAAGCTTTATGCCTAATTGAACCTTAATCATATCACTGATGCGATGAAAAATCATGCTAAGTATGGAATACATGCTATCAATCTGTCTCTTAATGCCATAATAACGCTGAACATGAATCCTTGTGACAGCCTCTTAAACGATATGATTCCATGTTCGGATCTTTTAATAAAAGGGAAGCGGTTTTACGAAGAACTGAAATTTGATCCCGACTTCAAATATAAAGGGAGTTGTCTTTCATTGTTGTGTGGATTTACCTTGTTTTAATTTTATTTGATTTTATCTTATTTTATTTTGTTTTGCCTAATTTTTTTTTCCAAAATTACTCTCCTCGAAACATTCGTGTAAATTAAAGTTTCTTAACTTTGGGTTGGAAATTTGGGTTACTCTACTGTTGGTTCATGAACCTAGTTGGGCTGTTGACTGCTCTCGGCCTGATTTGATCCCATTAAGGGGTTTCGGCCCTCTGATCTTGGTATAAGTACTCCTAAAGGTTTCTTTTTCACCTTTATTCCTCTACAAAATAACATACTCTCTTATCATCTTAGCCGAGATCAGTTTACTTAATCATCTTTACCGAAATCAAAATCCTCATCACTAATCACAATTTAAGTGTTCTTCTTTGACTAGCAGGTACTGGACAAGGTCAAATGAGATTTACATACCACTGAGGCCACTTTGGTGTTGCCATAAACTGTTTTTATGGATGGTTTGATGAATCGACCATTGGTGTTATGAGTAATTAGGGTTTTGATGGATGTATTAGTTTTGATTTAAGGTTTTCGGTTGAGTTTAATAAATATGTTGTAGGTTTAATGGAGGTTTTTAGGGATCTCGGTGGGTTGAAGATAAGCACATGCATCCCTAGGTGGAATCCAAAGGGGTTCTCTGTCCCCAGCTGGCAAAGAGTTCTCGATTTGACTTTCGTTGACCGAGAACTCCCATATTCTGACAGATAACCTCATTCTCGATCACTTCTTGACCGAGAACTCCTTTGTTCTCGGTTAAATATGCTGACCGAGAACCTCAGTTCTCGGTTAACTTTCATTAACTACTGTTGACCATCTATTGACTGAGAACTCACCTATTTTGACCGAGATCCCTCCTGCTAGGCCTAATTCTCACTGTTTGGGCCCAGACCTTCACAGTGGTGTGGATTTGGGCCACTCTTATGTATTTTGGATTGTCACATAAGTTTTATTTGGGCCTTCCTATGTTTAATAATCCAAGTGTATTTTTAATCATGGTTCAAATGTCAATTACTATCATATCAATTTGTTGGTTATCTAACTTGATAATTTTGGTGCAGATATGGCTGATCAAAACTCGTTAAAGTTTGTGGATACTCGTAATATAGTTGGCCACTTGTATGATCCACCAATGGCTCATAAGGAATTCAAGTCAATGATAGTCGGACTCAATACCTGAAGGATCTCTCATGCTCTTCGGGAAAATTCTGTCATTTGCAAGAAGATGGTTACTGATTTCTTGAACAATGCAAAGATCAATTCTCAAGGGTCAGATGGAGTTATTTCAATCGACTCCAAAATACAGATGAAGCCGGTTATTGTTACTGAAGCCATTATCATAGAGGTACTCATGTTTGGGGATCAACCCGACTACCCAATAGAGTACTCTGATACTGAAATTACTGAGGTTCTCACAAGAATGGGATACGAAGGTACTTATCCACTAGCAATCAAGAAGCTATTTCACCCATACTGGAGATACCTACTGCACACGCTCTTTACATGTATCTCTTGAAGAAAGGGAGGTTCAGATGAGATCAGTCACACCCAAATGTCTGCCGTTGCTGCTCTGATCATGGATTGGAATTACAACTACTCCAAATTCGTTTTCAATGAAATGATATGCAATCTAAGGGCAAAGAAGAAGGAGATGTTCTTGATGTATCCAAGGTTTTTGCAAATGATTTTTGATTCTCATTACACCGACCTGGTTAAATCTGTTGAGACCTTGGACATGAAGTCTCTAGGACCCAATTCCTTTGAGTTACTGAAGCAGTAAAGGAAGGGAGCCGAAGTTATGTATAGGGGATTAAAACCCATAGTAAAGTTCGGTCGTTTTGCTGAGACCGAAGCTGAGCCTGTCGTAGCTCAGGTTGCTGACGAGCACGTGGCGCCCATTCAACCACGTGTTGCAACATTTGAAATATCTGATGATGAAGAAGAAGAAGAAGAAGAAGAACACCGCCAGTCAACCACCTTCACTGATGATGAAAGATCGAAAGCCCTTGAAGCTGCTAAAGCTTTATTTCAGTCAACTGATCTGAAGCCTCCTCAGACAGTTATAGAAAACATTGAGGAAGATTTTGTTGAAGAACCAGCTGCTGATCTCATTCATCGTAAGCGAAAAAGGGATGATTTGAGATCTAGCGAGTTGGACAGTGAAGTCGAAACAACCAACGTGACACCAACACCAACCCAGCACCAGAATCAACATCCACACCAGCACCAGAATCAACACCCATACCAGCGCCAGATTCAACTACCAGCCATGTTGCTGAACCATCTTTCCAGGAGTTTCTGTCCAGTGACTTTGTCAGTGATTTTGACTTTAAGGTAGAAATTCCATACTCAAACCCTTCAGATATTCCCTCTGGTTCATCCGGTCCATCCGTTCAGGGTCAATCAAGCTCGGGTGTTTCAGATAAGGTTGCTCAGATCCTTGCTATGCAGGAAAACTACTTTTAGAATAAGGGAAAAGGTGTGGTTCTTGAGAACACTCCTGTAGATATTCAGGCACTGCAACGATGAGTCTTTGAACTCGAGCAGGATTCGGTAATTAAGGATGTCCGTATTCAAGAGCTTGAGGCTAGCAACTCAGACAAAGATTCCAAGATTAAAGAGTTGCAGTCTGGCATGGGAGGTTTAACAGCTATGTATCTCGATCTCCAACAAAAGTTATTTCAGAAATTTGGAGATGAGTTCAAGGGTAATGAAGATGTACTGTATCAACCTCACACTGCTGACCAAGATAAAGACTCCAATGTTCGTCCAGTCGACAACACTGATATTAGCAGACAAGAGGAATCAGAGTCCTTAAGGCAATACATGGAAGCACCACCAATCTCCAAAGAGAAATCGCGCAGAATTCAGAAGAAATTACTTGAAGAAGGAAAGAAGAAATTACTTGTGATGAAGAATTCTGATCAGAACGTTGTATCATCGGATCACCCATAGAGATTTGTTGTTACGCTTCAAAAGGGATTCTATGATAAATACGGTGATCGATCTGGAGTTTTATCCTGGGGTTTCGATGCAGATAAGAATATGTGGTGGGTTAAGAGAAAGTCAGGAACAATGGAGTACTATAAAAAGATGAAAGACTTTGGTTCCTGGACTAAAGTTGATTTGAGTGACTTAATAAATGCTCCATTTACAAATCCATCAAATGACAAGCGGGGTTCAGATTTCTGGGATTTTCTGAAACGACAGGTTGATTGAGGCTTCCCGAATACGAAGACTGCCGAGTCACTTTTGAAGAAAGATAAGGGCGTTCAAGATCCGAGGACAGGAAAAACAATGGTGAATGTAATGTGGCCTCCCACAAAGAAAGCTACTTACATTCCCGAGGACAGGAAAAACAATCGTGAATGTAATGTGTTCTCCAATGGTACGTTGGAGAACATGAGATTTTGGTTCTATGATTCCATCACTGCCACGGCCATTGTCAAGTTACAAAAGGGGAAATGTCAATATCGGTTTGTCGACCCTAACGATTTGTTGAAGTTTGGAGAACGGGACATCAAGACTCTCAGCACGTTTCAGATTACATCTGATCCAATTTTTGAAATAGCTGCCAAAGAATACACAAGAATGGTTGCGTCTATCATCAACAACAAGTTCTGGGCTGGAGCGTTGAAAGATGCAGACATTGATTACATGGAGCAAGATTAAAGATAAAGCTACAAACCACGGGGGAGATTGTTGGGCTTGGTTTTGTGGTTTGAGCTTAGTTTGTATTTTGTTCTAGCTATTTGGGCTTGGGTTTTTGGAATATGTGTGAGCCGAGAACACTTATGTGTTCTTGGTGGGCTCTTGGTTGGTTGGGCCGGCCTAGTTGGCTGTTATCTCTATATACAGGCATGTTATGTATAGGGTTAAAGGTTGTTCATTCATAGTATTTTGATCAAGTATTGTAAGTGCTTAAGCACCCGACGTATTCAATAATATACGTGTGTTTTGAAGCATCTTGTGTTATTTACTTGTTATTATTCGTGTTCTTGAGTCACCGAGTGTTGGTATTCCGCACCAATACTCGTTTGGTTGATATCATATTATAGTGATCCAGATTCGGGACTTACACATATGTCCCCAAAAGATTTAAAATATGTAAAAAAGGGAGTGATTACTCACCTTAGTAATTAAGCAAGAGATAAATGAATACGGTAGCAAACAAGAGTTACGCTCTTCGGGAAATACCGACGAGAAAACCTAATAAAGAATAGCTACGAGAATAAATATAATTTCAACGACGAATCTAAAACTAGATAGAGGATCGGGAATTCGGTGATGATCGGGTGTTCTTGCGAAAGCTAATTATCACTTTAATTTATCAATTTTATTAAATAATATATTTTTAATTGTTAAAATTACTTTTATAAAATACTTACATAAATAAATATTTAAAGTTTTTGGATAGATTATATATAGAGATTGTTTTAAAATGTTTATTTTAAACTAAAATACCTTTAATATATATTTTTATTTTTAATAATATTTTTTTAAATAATAGTTACTAGATGATAAATAATAATATCTATATAAACCAGATCTTTTAAAATACTTGACTTATATACTAAATTTTAATATGTTAAATAACGTGATAAAAACTTAAATATATATTTTATATTAAAACCCTTTAACAAATTTTAATAACTAAGATATACACACACACACACACACACATATAGTTTTAACCAAGCTTTGAGAAAAGTGAACGGCTTATATGTCGGTGTTAATAAAATAACCAAGTTTCAATAAGGGCACTTATATATAGGACGTACCAGCGTCGTATCCACCATGTCCTTATCATTTTTACATTTGTATCATTATTACTTTCGATTCTATATTATGACACACAACCGTACGCATTATGATTTCCATGCGAGAACTTTGATAATTATGTTTCGGACCATAATTATTTAGATCGTCGGATGGTCTATATAACTCATCCCACCGTGTAGGTTACGAAACCATTGAAAGACATGATTCTTAGAGATAACAAGAATCTTAATACGTTTTGATTATAAATAGAAAAATAGTCATCGTATAAAATATTGCTAAAAATGAATTGAATTCTTTGAGTTGTTTTAATACAATATTAAAATTTTCAAAATATCTTTTTGATATAAGGATATAAATCTTTAAGAGTTGGAAAGGAAATGATTCCTTATAGTGGATATAGAGATGGGTTAGGATTGAACGAGGATAAACTACTTAAACAAGAAGTACGGTATCATAAACGATTGTCTTTGGAAAGAAAGATTAATTTTGTTGTCTAAGATAAAACGCTTAAAAGTGATGGGTTATTTCAACTGTATTGTTTCAAAACCAAAATAAAAAAAAATTGCTATAGTATATGATTGATTAAACAAAAATATGTTTAGATAAAAATGACGAAAGCAATAAAAGTCTTTTTTGAGAAACTTAATTCGATTGATTTGGATTCTTCTTGATTTAAAACACCTTGGCTCATTGAATTTATAAAAACTTGAAAAATTGGGGTTAATTTAATTGAAATTGTTTGATTAGGTTGAACTTGTATGTGTTACAAAAGCGGTGTTTGATTTTTGTTGGTTTGATAAACTTGAGCTCGATGAATATGATTAAGTCGAGGATACACGTGGCATAGATGATTAGGGTTTCCATAGTTGTAGCAAGCACGTGTGGCATGTGGGGAAAGTTAGATAGACAACATACACGTTGTGGGACGTCTTGTGCACTAGGCGATGTAGGGCAAGTATTTGCAAGGATGATCAAAGCGATTACATTGGGTGTAAAAACAACTTGAGGATTGAGTCGAATGATGAAATTTACTAGTGTGGCATAACAAGTGAATACCGATGTAGAGTTTCTTGCTCGGGATACTTTGATTTTGTCGTGGTTGATGATTTATTTGATTAACATAGTTTTTATGATTAGACTTGCGATTGTTGTTGTTGTTGTTATGTGGATGAGTAGGGGTAAATGGATTGAAATTACTATCAAGGAAGTTAATGAATAAGATTGAATTGATTGTATTAATGTTTTGAAATTGAGTTCACATTCTAGATATTGCAATAGCTAACTCCTTGGCTATACAGGCAGCCATACGGTGGTCATGAGAACTAGACGATTGATGATAAGGACGACGGTGGTTTCTTAGGAAGACATTCTATGAGGATCAAAAATAAAGATTTATAAGATGGATGATAAGTTGAGGAAACCATTTTAATAATAAAAGTTTAATGGTTTTAGATAACTTATAATAACTTAGCTTTTATGAATGAGGAATTTGCGTCGTATCATGAGGAATAGAGGTAAAGACTGTAAGATAAGGGGTACATTGCGTAAATACTTATGAGTTGATGTAGTCAAAACGATTAATGTGTGATAACTAGATGAGGAGATAACGTCAGTTTACAATTTAATTTTTATTTGATAAAGTCAACTTAACAAACAACTAACGAAACAAAGTTTGTGTGTTGGCCTCCCATGAGCTTTCCATGGCAGTTTGAATGGCCCAACGAAACTAACGAATAAAAGTAACTGAATTGGACAGCCCATGAGCGTTACATGGCATTTTAACTGTCCCAACTAATTAACGAATTAACAATACAATAGAGTTTGTCGGCCCATGAGCGTTACATGACATTTTAACCAACCAAACTAAATAGCGAATAAACGAGAGAAAAATATGAGTAGTTGGAGCATTCTCTGAACCACCACGTATGATAAACTCAAACAAAAACTACATCCAAAACAAGATGAGTAATGAATAGTATGAGTTCTCATGGATATCATGGATTTTTCACCCAACTAACCAATAAAATAACAAAACACATTAATCGGAATTTGCCGAATTTAGCCACGAACCATAGTGAATTCTGTTTAAAAATCAACCTAAGTCGGTCGTATGACAGTTGTGTTCCGCTTTGGCCTAGAGGAACTTGTCATACTACCTAGCCATAAGGTGAAGGAGTAAAAACAAAAGCAGGGAATTCTCATGGATTTTCTCATAAATAAAAGGCAATCTACTTGATTTAAAATATTTATGAAAAATTATCTTTGAAGGTTGAGGCATAGCCGGAATTGTGTATGTGTGCATGACAATATAATAATAAACAATAATTAAATAATTATCTAAGAAAGATGTAAACAATTTATTTGAACGTATAACGCAAACAAATAAGCACGTATGGGGCTCCTAAGCATATTTCTAAGGCACCACTAATGACCTAACATAAACCTTCGGCTTTGATACCAATATGTCGCACCCCAAACTAATGTGGAATCGTCGGGGCGTGAGCTGATTGCTCACAACTCTCAAGGTACTACTATCATGCAATAATTAAAATGACAATATCTATTTATTTGATTTAAATATTCAAACAAATTCAAATACAAAGTAAAACTCATTTAAACAAACAATAAATATAAATCTAAATCTTGATTATAATTCTTCTAACTTAATTCTTCACTAAGTCTTGCAACTAGTTCAAACAATAACCTGCTTATGCGTATAATATAGAAATGCTTGTCAACAACATATGTTGAGTGAGTGAAACACCAGTTTTAGACAATACAATAATAATATATATTAATAAAGAAAACGCAAACTGTCCCTGTGAGATAAGCAATTTAACCATAGCATATATACAAATCACACAAATATAAAGATAGGGCTAAACCGTTGCCATGCGTCGGGCATTGGTTACCGAAGATGAGTTGTTGGTAAACACGATGCCAGATGAACTGGAAGATGGCTACTACGACGGTCGTATGATCATGCTATAATGTGAATATGTTGGACCTCTTCGAAATGTATTCAAATAAAGCAAGCAAGTAAATAGCAAGTTAGGCATAAACTGATATACACACAAGGATTAAACAGTTGTGGGTTTGAATACTAGATAATATATAAATATTGTAAATACGCATATGTCCCAAAAAGATTTAAAATAAATAAAAAATGGGAGTGATTACTCATCTTAGTAAATAAGCAAGAGATAAATAAATACGGTAGCAAACAAGAGTCACGCCGAGAATACCTAAGAAAGAATATTTGCGGGAATAAATATAATTTCAATGACGAATCTAAAACTAGATAGAGGATCGGGAATTCGGCGATGATCGGGTGTTCTTGCGAAAGCTAATTATCACTTTAATTTATAAAGTTTATTAAATAATATACTTTTATTATATAAACTTACTTTTATAAAATACTTAAATAAATAAATATTTAAAGTTTTTGGATAGTTATATAAAGCGATTGTTTTAAAATTTTTATTTTAAACTAAAATACCTTTAATATATATTTTTATTTTTAATAAAGATTTCTTTAAATAAATATTATAAATAATAGTTAATAGATGATAAATAATAATATCTATATAAACCATAATCTTTTAAACTACTTGACTTATACTATATTAATATGTTAAATAACGTGATAAAAATTTAAATATATATTTTATATTAAAACCCTTAAACAATTTTTAATAACTAAGATATATATACATATACATATATATATATATATATATATAGGATCATGATAATGAGAGAACTTTTTGGAAATTGAGAACTATGAGAACCATTTTGAACCAAAAAAAACCCAAAAATATAAAAAAAATCATAAAATAAAAAAACCAAAATTAAAAAAACCAAAATTCTTATTTTAACATCCCAGTTTCATAGAAAAAAAACTTGGTTTAGCTAAATTATATACACATATGTATAATATATACATATATGTGCATTTGCTTGTTTTTGTTATACACATATGTATAATTTAAGATAAATGATACTGTACATATGTGTATATTATGTAACTAAAGATTACATAAAATTATACATATGTGTATAATACGACGTTTTTTTAATGAAACCGGAATGAAATATAAGAATTTTGGTTTTTTACCTTTTTAAAATTTTTGTAAATTGTTTGTTTTATGATTTATTTAAATATTTTTTAAATGTGTTTTTAGTGGTCCAAAATAGTTCTTAAAGTTCTCAATTTGCAAAGGGTTCTCTTAGGATCCTTACCATATACATATATATATATATACATATAGTTTTAACCAACCTCCTAGAAAAGTGAACGGCTTATATGTTGGTTTTAATAGAGTAACGTTTATTTAGTATTTAATATTACCTATATTAAATTAATATAACCTTTTAGATCCATTAAACCATTAAACCAAAAACTGCCATGGCAGGGACCCGAGCACCCGCTAATGGCCGGATCCACCTTAACACACGCACACCTAGCCAACTGAGCTGGGTGTGTCAGTTGGTTAAGGACTAGAAAAAATAATTTATATCCAACAGACAGGAACCAGAACAAATAATATGAACCCTAACAATTCAATCGACCAAAATGTAGATTGTTTGGCCGATTAACCTTAGGGTTAATGATGAGGAAGAGGCGACGATCAAAACCATATAACTAATTTCCTAGAAAGATGATGAATTGATGGTGTATTACGAACTAAACCCGACGTCAAAAACATGATCACGAACATCTAATCAGAGGTTGTGATAATCAAATTGATTATAGGGTTCTTGTAGACGACATAGTAAGGATGGTACATCAGGGTTTAATTGAGTTATGGTATCTATGAATAGGATATCTAGAATTAGGGCATGGAGGCTTAAAAAATATGAATTATAATCGATACGAATCAAATATGATCTAATTTCCTAATTCCGAGTGTCGGCAAGGTAGATTTGGTATGTAATACAACATTAGGCATCGATCAATTTTCATGTTTACGAGAAAATTGTGGTCCAAGAATAACAACTTCGTAAACGGGTGGTGGGTTTGGATGCTGGATATGGGTAAACGGGTTATTGGTTTAAAATAATCAGAATTTGCAGAAAGGTCCCTAAGTTATAAAGGTGGAATCAACTTGATGTTAAAGTATATATTTAGGGTTGAAATTGTTATAACTTGAAAGTTATAATATATATTAAATAAATAATTAAAAATTATATTATAACAATTAATTTAACTCGATAAATGCGGTATTTTTATTTGATAAAATAACCCGAAGATAAAAGCGGTTTGGGTAATGGTTAATTAAATAATAATTTAAAAATCCGAATTGTTACACCGGTACCGAAACGAATATTTCGGTACCGGTACCGAGCTCATCCCTAGTTCCGGTGTCCTGACGAACGTGACGGTAACTATCCGAATTCACGTAGATTCACCGCATTTTATTTTAAATCTGGTACCATAACGCACATAACGAAAACCAACCGAATGCCAGTGCTTTTATTTGGTTTTATTGCGTACATCGTTGTCTTAATGCCCGAGATCAACAACGCTCGGGTCTTCCTAACGTTCGGGTTTTACCGTCCAACACCACTCATTAGTCCATCTCAATTTTTATATTTTTTTTGTTTTATTTTTGGTTTTTAGTTACGATATCATAACACATGACACCAAAATCGATCGAATTCACGTTGACTTATCGCCTCACCGTCGTGGAAAAACAACCTTTTGGTTTTACCAACCAGCTAGGTAAAACCCTAGTTATGAATAAAAGAGAAGTTTGGCAACGCAACAACGTGATTGGTCCACGTGGCCTCACGTGGTTGGCCGACCTTTTTTTTTCTTTTTGCTTTTTATTTATTTTTTGTTTTGAATTCGCGTCAGTTCGTTGTTGTAAAACACTAGTTTTTTTACTGTAAATACCTTCAATTGATTCCGGAAGAATTTGCGTCAGCTCATGGTCCCAATGCCGTTTTTTCCACGCGATTTTTTTTATTTAACGATTCTGAGCGAATTCGCGTCAATTTGCAACGGCAACACACATATATTTTTGGTTTTCTCCTCGTGTTTAATATGTTATTTTTTTTGTAATTTCAGTGTGCTTATTACTTTAATTTCGATGACGTAATCTGATATCGACCGAGCACGTGTCGGTTAACCACACATGGCATGGTTTTCTTTGCATGGTTTAGTGCCGACAACGTCGATTCCGACCAAATTCGCGCCAGTTTGAGAACGCAAAACGCGATTTTTTTACCGTGTTTTTTTGTTCGTTGATTCATAATCAACGAATTCATATTAGTTCGCAACTGCAACACGCGTGTTTTTTTTTCGTATTTTTGTATCTTAAATATGTTAAATTGTTGTATTTATGTGTGGATGACTTTATGTTTTGCTTTACTTTTGGCGCCATAACCAAATGTCAAGCGAGGTGTTGTCGATTCGCCAATACAACACATCGTTTTTGTTATGTCAATTTGTCGTATTTGGGCATTAACAAAGTTTTTTATGTTTATTCCAGTTTCGTAATCCGACACTGATCGAATTCATTTAAACACACAACCGCCCCCACATGGTTTGAAAAGTTGTATGACTGCTAATACATCAGCCATGCGCAACACGTCGGGAATCAACGTAGTTGTTTAATAACATAGAAGTAAAATTAAAGGCGTAGAGTACAAAGAAAAAATCTATCTTTTATGTATCATAAGCAAACAGAACCTAAAAAAACCAAATCAAACCCATTTTGAAAACAAAAAAAATATAAAACAAATAAAAAAACTGTTTCAAAAAGTTAAAATCCAAAATTTTGGTTTAAAAAATTTGGTGTCATCTTTTTTGTTCTAGAAAATTTAAAATCTAAAACAATCCCACTTCAAAATTTCCCACATGTCATCTACCAAAAATTAATTCATACACAGGTATGAAAAATCAGTTTTGGAAAGAGGTTTAATAAATCAAATGTAATGTTCACCAAAAATGGTATCACATACACAATTAATACAATTAAAAGATCACTAACTATAAGACACCAAAAGGAGTCTTTACATATGTATGTTTAATAACAAAGTTTGAGTGGGGCTAGTGATATATATTGATAACTAGTTTATATTTTTGTATTACGGGGTTATTTTATATTTTTCATTTTAATTTTGTTTATTGTAATTGAGTTACTAATATACTTAGAGTTTGATGATAAAAGTGTCACAAATAAATGAGATGATATAACCTGTTTAAAGCTATCTGGGTTTGGTAAGACCTATTATTTGCTTATTTTTTTTACTACAAAATTGTTTCTTAATTGTAAATAATATCTTTTTTTTTAAATACCGTTTTAGTATATCCCTATTTTATTGGATTTTCATATCAAATATTTGGTGAGATTAATTTTTAATTTAATTAGATGTTTTAACCCATTTAAGGGCTATATGGGTTTCGTGAAATCAAGTCAAATGTATGAGAAACCTCCATTTACAAATAAAACAATCTAGTGGCTTGAGAGAAAGTAAGTAGCAACCAAGAGTTTTTAAAGGTTTCGTTTATATATATATATATATATATATATATATATATATATATATATATATATATGGAGAGGATCATGAGAGAACTCCATTTTATGGAGAAAACTAGAGAACTAATAATGAAGTATTTTTAATTTAATTAAAAAAAATATTTTTCAAATTTTTTTTTCTTTCATCCTTCTTATATGTTGTTATTCTTCACCACAAAAAATAAAAAATAAAAAAATAAAAAAAGTTAATATGTAATGCATATATGCAATACACCGACTTTTTTTATAATGCATATGTGCAATAATGTGCATTTTGATATTTGAAATAGTGTTGAATAGCATATATATAGTTGTTTGTATTGTTTATTTGCAATAGTGTTATATTATATACCAAAATTAAAAAAAAATCGATATAGTGTATATGTGCATTAGTGTTGTATTACATATATGCGATAATGTGTTTCGCATACAGTTATTAGTGTCGTATTTGCATATATTCAATAGTGTGTATTGGATAAGGAAATTGTGTTGTATTATATGCAATAAAACACTATTGTATATATGCAATAGGCATTAGTGCACATATGCATTACAATATTACACCGACAAGTTTTTTTTTGTAGTATCAGTATCATCTTATTAGAATGAGGAAAGAATTATTTTTAATTATTTTTAAAAAATTATTTTGTGATTTTTTTTCTTTTCTCCTTCTAATAAGATGATATTGTTCTTTAAAAAAAAACCGTCGATGTAATGCGTATGTGCATTAATGTGTATTGTATATATAAAATAGTGTTTTATTACATATAATACAACACAAATACATTATCTAAATACACACTATTGAATATATGCAAATACGACACTAATAATTGTATGCAAAACATATTATCGCATATATGTAATACAACACAATGCACATATGCACTATATCGATTTTTTTAAATTTTTGTATATAATATAACACTATTACAAATATACAATACAAACAACTATATATATATATATGCTATTCAACACTATTTAAAATATCAAAATACACACTATTGCACATATGCATTATAAAAAAAGTCGGTGTATTGCATATATGCATTACAACGTTAATTTTTTTTTATTTTTTTTTTGTGGTGAAGATAACAACTTATAAGAAGGATGGAAGAAAAAAATTTAAAAAATATTTTTTTAATTAAATTAAAAATACTTCGTTATTAGTTCTCTAGTTCTCTCCATAAAATAGAGTTCTCTCATGATCCTCTCCCTATATATATATATATATATATATATATATATATATATATATGATTGATTTCTTTTGAGAACCACTTTAAGTTTTAAGAACTCGAAAGAACTCAACGTAACAATTTTTTTTTCCGATTTTTTTTTACACATGTGTAATACGTAAGTGTAAGTAATGTACAAAAAATTACGGTATTTTTTACTCACCGAATCGACTTTTTAGACATGTGTAACTAACGTTTAAACTTATGTAATTATCAAAAATACGTATTCTCTCTCCTGATTTATTTTTTTAATTAAATTTAATCTCAGCCACATTTTTCATATCATTTAATTAAATGTGTGATGCAAAATTGAGTTCTTAAAGTTCTTAAAACTCAACATGGTTCTCAAAATAATCCTCCCATATATATATATATATATATATAAGATCTATAAATAACATAATAGATGAGGTATTGATGGGGGTTATCATAGGGTAAAGTTAAAGTACAAAGAAAAAAAATATAAGTGTGAGAAAGAATTTAATCCATTGATCTTAGATTTGAATGGTTGAGATTAATTTAATAAATAAAAACTGATGGAAAGGGAATGAAGGTAATAACTCACATTTGTTGGCTTTCTCTCTCCACATGCAAGACACATATCAATTCCCCCATCATTCTAAAACGTCCATAACTTTTCATACGGCATTTTTATTATAAAAAAAATTCACCATAATAACAAGAGTTTTTTATCTTTAATAGGAGTATCATATTGTTATATAAAATAAAAAAAATAATGGGTTTTTTAATAGTGTTTTTTTGTTGTTCATTGTGTCTTTTAATTGAGTTTTAATATGCATTGTATTATAAATTTTGATCATTGTTATTTTCAATTGGTATTCATATTAAAGACAAAAATTAAAACATAAATTACGCCATTGGGTCTTTTTGTTCGTCATTATGTTTTAGTCATTGTGTAATGCGTTCATTGTCTTTTATTCGGATTGACATATAACATTCACTTAATTTAACAAAAAAAGTATTACGTTCATTGTATATTACGTTCAAGTCATTGTGTAATATGTTGTTTCCATTGTGTTTTACGTTTCAAGTCATTGTGTTATATGTATTCACCATTGTGTCTTACGTTTTAGGTCATTGTGTTATACGTATTCACAATTGTGTTTTACGTTTCAAGTTATTGTGTAACATGAATTCATCATTGTGTTTTATGTATTAGATAATTTATTGTAATTTATCATTATTTTTTACATATTATTATTACACAACAGTGTTACTAGTATTTAAAAAAACATAATGATGAGTTAAAAGACACAAAGACGAAAAAAACACAATGATAAGCAAAAAGACACAATGACGTGCGAAAGACACAATGATGTAATTCTTGTTTTAAATTTTATATAAAAAAATCATACTCATATTAAAGATAAAAAACGCTTGTTATTATGATGAATTTTTTTTAAAAAAAATATCATACGAAAAAGTTATAGACGTTCTAAAATAATGGGGGTATTAACATGTGACTTATATGTGGAGAGAGAAACTATGTACTATTACTTTTATACCCCTTTTTTTGTCCTCACTTAACACATGAAAAATATCATACGAAAAAGTTATAGACGTTCTAAAATAATTGGGGTATTAACATGTGACTTATATGTGGAGAGAGAAACTATGTACTATTACTTTTATACCCCTTTTCTTGTCCTCACTTAACACATGTCAATTATTTATGGTTTCTTACAGTTCTCATTTTTGTTAGCCTTTGTAGAATAACGTGACCCGGTTGTCGTATATAATTAGGATGTACAATAATAAAAATGTTAGTTTACATAAAAGTAAAGTTAGATCATAATTAAAAGTTAGGCCATGGGGTATACATTTACGCTCCTTAACTCCACATAGGCACCACATCACATACTAACCTTATTTCACTCAATCTCACCCTAAGGAAATTGTTTAACCCCCCTTCGTCTCTTTATTTAATGTACATTTGATTCTTAAATTATTGTATGTGTGTGTAGTAGATTTTAAAGCCAGTTAACATTTTAACCCGCCTTGCATTTAATGTCCCTTAATCCATGAAGGGAGTGGTATGTTATTCGATAACCCTTGCCAACTCAGCTTTAATGCTCTTATCATTAAGGCACACCCATGAGCCTTACGGCCACAATGGTCAACCTTAATACAACATGTGAATTTAGTCCATTTCAGTTTGATAATACTGTCACATGTTTAGGACACTATAAGACCATGAGGTATACTCTAACTCATCTTATTTTACATAAGCTACACATCACTCATTTTTTTTCTATTTAACTCCATGTCATCCAAAGGAAATGGTTTAACTCATTTAGCTTCATCTCTCTCCTATTCATACATAATAAATAAAATAACAAATCAATTAGTAATTAATACATAATTAATACATATGGTTCCTTTTTACCCGTTAAAAGCATAACCTATGGGCTTTTTTAACACACTTAACACAAGTGGGGAGTGACTTAATCCATCTTTAAATTGTCATGTCATTTTAACCTATGTAGAAGTTAGAGTGTACCCATGGCTTTAGAGACATAAATAAAAGTTAGATTGTTAGTAGTCTCATAGTTAATAAATTTCATTAACAAGATGTATTTTATATTTGTTGTATAAATCATTGTGCTTCTTTTCATTACTAGAAAAATAAATGTTTTTCTACAACTAAATTGTAGGAAATTTGTTGGAAAATTCAGTTTCTAACAAAAAAGTTGTTGAAAAAACACATGCTTGAAAATTGTTTTCAACCATTTTCCAACAACTTTTCTTACAAAATTGCTACAAAAATATTTGGTTGTAAACTTCCTACAACTTTCCTACAAAAACTATTTTCACTCAGCATAATATTTATTAGATAATATTGTAGCAAAGTTGGAGCTTATTTTTTTTGTTGGAAATCTGTCGGAACTACTTGTCGTAGGAAATTTGTGTGGGAAAATGACTTGTTTTCTAGTAGTGTAATTTATTATATATTGTTAATACAGTGTTTACCTTGATGTCCTTTTGCTCGGTTAACTTATTGATTCAGTTATAAAGACATCATGCTGATAACATGTTATCATATAACCATGATTAACACAATATTTATGTTATATTTTAACAAGAGCTTAGAGAGAACATGAAGGGAAGAAGTAGAATTTTGTGTATATTGGAGGTGTGTACCAAAGGTGTATCTTCTCTTGGACACAAATGTGGTATTATTATTATTATTATTATTATTATTATTATATATAATTAAGAAGTTTGGTGTCGTAAGTGGCCTATTGAGCCACTTGGCGGCACCGTACTAGTCGATGTATTTTAATTGTTTTTTTCTTTTTTGGTTCGATTACCATAACAAATGTAATGAAAATCGACCAAACTTCATTTTTTTCGTTTTAGTTATAATATCATAACAAACCTATAGAAACCAATAGTTCATGTAGACTCGCTGCCTTATTTAAAGCTCATGACCGACAACGTTTTACTTTACCAATGGACCAGTTTACCAACCGACCCCCCCCCCAATAAAAAAAGGTCGTTGGTCCCCCTCAATTTATATATTTTTTTTCGTTTTTTAGTTCCGATACCGTAACGTACGTAATTAAAACCGACCAAATTTGTGTCAAGATCGCCTCAATGCTGGGGACCGACAACGCATAAGTTTTGCCACCGCTCGGGTTTGCCAACCAAATAAACATAATCTTAAATATTTTGTTTCTTATATGTTAATGTTTTAGGTTTGCCAACCAAATAAACATAATCTTAAATATTTTGTTTCTTATATGTTAATGTTTTATATGTTAATTTGATGAATTAATTTTTTGGGTTTTAACCCTCAAATTTTACCACCGGTGTCTATATCACTAAGAACGCAACTGGTACTAACCGAATCGTGTCGACTAATCATTGTAACGCTTGAGTTTCACCAACGCCCAAGTTTTAACGCTGGGGTTTTGCTAGTTGCCCCGGCACAACGCGCAGGGTAGAAAAACTAGAATAATTACAAATTTTGGTGCCGCAAAGTCCTAACTGGGAACTATGCGGCACTTTATTGCTCCTTTTAAGTTTGTTTTAGTTTCGGTCCATAACAAACGTAATGGACACATGCCGAACACTTATTGGTCATTTTTGGTTTGTTTTAGCTTCGGTCCGTAACAAACGTAACGAAAACCGAGCGAATGTCAATTTTGTTTTGTTTTAGTTCCAGTACCGTAATAAACGTACATAGCTAAAACCGACCAAATGCCTATTTTGTTTTTGTTTTAGTTCCGATACTGTAATGAACGTGACAGAATCCAACCAAATTTGCGTAGACTCACCGTCTTAACGTCCGAGATTAACAACTGTAGGGTTTTACCAACGACCGACTCGGCCGACCCACTTGGTCTACCTCAAATTTTATTATTTTTTGTTTTCATTTTGGCTTTAGTTCCAGTAAAGTAACACACGTGACTGAAATCAACCGATTTTACGTTGACTTACCGCATCAACCCTTGCGATCGATAACGCTTGGGTTTTACCATTCCCCGGGTTTTATCAACCTTCCCCGGCGCAACACGCTGGGTAAAACACTAGTTATATATAACAATTACAAACTTTGGTGTCGCTAAGTATCTATTGGGCCACTTGCCGGTACCGTATTGGTCATTGAATTCTTTTTTGTTTTTTAGTTATGGTGCATGTGCTTTCGCCGTTGGTGTTCTTTCCGATCTCTATGCATTTCACCGCTCCACTGGAAATTTCCTCTGCCCCTACCGTACTCCAGCTTGGTAGTTTCCACCGCCTGTCCAGAGTTGAGCCCTGGGATTTGACGGCGGACTTAAAAAGCCACCCACAGACGCTTTACGCCCAATCATTCCGTATAACGCTTGCATCCTCTGTATTACCCTAACAAACATAACGGAAATCGAGCACTGCATTTTGTTTAATTTTGGTATCGTAGCCAATATGATGGAAATCAACTTTATTTTCGTAGACTCAGCGTCTAAACATCCGGGATCGGCAATGCTCGGATCTTCCCAACGCCCGAGTGTTACCAACCGAGGCCACTCAATTGATCCACCTCAAATTTATATATATTTTTGTTTTATTTTGGGTTTTTAGTTCCGGTATCATAACGCACGTAACCAAAACCAACAAAATTTGCGTCGCCTTACCGCCTCAACGCCCATGACTTACAACGTTTGGGTTTTTCATCGCCCAGGTTTTACCAACCCGCCCGGCTCAACGCGGGTATAACACTAGTTTATACTACAAAATCCACCAAAAAGCATTGTAGATGTATACACATGTTTGAAAAGAGTTCATTCACATAACCTTTGGTAGTGATACATACCCAAAATGGTGGTGATTTATAACGTCTATAGTGGTAATTCATATTACCTATGTCGTGATTCCTAACAAAAAAAAATCAATAGATGATAATTTAAAGGAGTGTCAGTAATTTATTATATGTGTCAAGTATATTGATTTAAACAAGTCAAATAGGTAGGTAGATCAAAACGTTGTGATCAGGTTGTAAACTTCTTTTGCAAACAGGTTGACGTATTATTGGAAAGTTGTAAACGAGTTAAACAAATGTTGTAAGCATACACATATTAAAGTTAAAAAAGAGTTGATGGGTTAATCTATTTAATTTTAGTACAATTTAAATATGACGCATTTATTAAAATGGGTAAGACATAATCAACCCAAAAATAACTCATTTTAAACACGTAGATATGTAAATCATGCACAATATATTTTACTAAATGAGTTAGAATCATTTAATAAAAAACTTAATTTTATTTACTTATATTTATAGTTGTCCCTTTCTATCACCTTTTAAACTACACATTTTTTTTACAACATAACTTAAAACCTCATCCATGGAAAGACAAAGTCCGATCCAACTTCTTGGTACCGTTAAATCAAATAGACGAGGGTTCATATCACATCATCATAAAAAAGTGTAATAATTTAGCAAGTAAATTGCTTTAATTTTTCCCATGTGTTCTATCTTTTACGGTCATACCCCTTTGTAACATCTCAAAAATTTCATGTCAAATTTGCCAACTTTAAAAGTTGAGGGACCAAATTGTTATTATGCCAAACTTAAAATCCAGTGTCTAATATGTAAATTTTCAAAATTCAGATAAGACACACGGTCTCATTATTAGACGGTCCATCACAACACTAACCTGGGTATTAAGTTATCTTTTGAGACGGGGTGTCTCATCTGCCTACAACTTGAGACGGGTCGATGAGGCGGACCATCTCTTCTTGTGACGGCCGAGCTAATTCGTTGAGCCAGCAAAAATGTGTCAAAACTGACCCTAACGTGTCAGCTTGTATTTGCGACTCATCTTAAGCGGTCTGGCTTATAAATTTAGCCCATAGCTAGTCCATAGCATTCATCAAACATCATATATCAATACCAAATATTTTAAACGAGTATAAGCGAGTGATTGAAGTTCTTAAGCAAGAACTAGTCAAGCAAGGGTGATACAAGGCCGTAGCGGAGCTATGATCAATTTTCAGTAGTGCTAGAGGTTATAACAACTCATTCATAGGTCGTGTTAAGGCTTAGAAGTAAGGTATAGTATCACTAGACTCATTTAAGTTTGTTTATCATATTTAAGCGAGTATCCAAGCTATTATCGATCAAACATCGAGCATGATAAATTAAAGAAGTAATATTAAGTGTTTTAAGCATGTATATGTCTTAGAACTTATAAACGAATATCGGAAAGATGTTCAAAATGATTTTTAGCCTTAACGGTTCAAAAGAAGGATGAGACGAACCGTATCATCGGAATACGGTCCGTCACAACAAAGATTTAGTCAA
This sequence comes from Bidens hawaiensis, assembly GCF_021521415.1. NCBI lineage: Eukaryota > Viridiplantae > Streptophyta > Magnoliopsida > Asterales > Asteraceae > Bidens > Bidens hawaiensis. Next base: position 48,204 of record NW_027505903.1, on the reverse strand, counting down.
CGGATCAAATAAGATTATATGAACCGTCTCATATTGATATGATTCGTCTCATATTAAATTTTGTTTTATTTTTTTAAAATTAAGGTTTGAACCTAAAAAACCAAACCGGTAATTATATAAACGAGGTTTGAAACAATAATACCAGACAAGTATGGTTTGCGAGTGGATCAAAGCAAAGGATCCAAGTATTTTATGCAAAACTATTCATGACAGGTTAAAACAAGAAAATGACCCGAACAAGCTCACTAGCAGAGCAGAAAGGTGAATACGCGAAACTTATTAAACAATCATACTCCTTTGGAATAAATCGGTATTTGTTTCAGAAGATTCAAAATATGTTTACAAACAAAAGACCTTTTAACAGATTCACCGACTTGCCGAAAGGTGAAAATGTTTAATTGATTAAGAAGACAATTTTACTCTGACGAGACAAAAAAGTTATTGGTCTTAGAGCTAAAAAGACAATTTAAAGAGCCTGAACAAATTTATTTTATTCTGAAAAGATAGATATGTTATTTTTCGTAGAACCGAAAAAGACAAATATATATCGTAGAGAGTCTGAAAACATTTATAAAACGTTACAACACAAGATAGAATAAAAGCACTCAAACTAAATGTGTGTATCTGGATCCAAACATAAATGACAAATAGCATGCATGTTATGCGTCAGTCTAATGGTCGGATATAAGTCGTGTATATTATTATATTAATTGTTTCATAATAGTTTAAATATAGTGTGAATTCAAGCGTATGGTCGGGTATAAGTCGTGTACTTCAAGCGTGTTTACGTGTTTCTGGTCATTGAACGCTAAGGATGCTTATCAAGGCGATTTACGAGCTTGGAATGACGACTTAGAAGAGCAGAATTGGTCAACACGCCTCCTAATGCAGAAATCAAAGAATAAGTCAAAAATCCATGCTGAACATTCCCTTCACACCACGCGAAGGGAGGGAGTTTGGTTGCTTCGCGCTACGCAAAGCAGCCCAATATTGAACCCGACTATTTTGTCCTTCGTGTTACGCAAAGGACCAACATGTAAACAGTTCGCGCTACGCGAACCAGCTAAAAACGAAAAAATAACCTAAAAGATATAAAAGTGTTTTTTAACCATCATTTGAGTTATCCTTCATTCCAGCAGCCAGAGAAGAACCTAGGACGATTTGGCATCATCTCGAAGCCCTTGGTTCGTCTAATCATTACATGCTTCCATCCTTTCATCAGATAAGTTAAGGGTTTTGTGTAAATTGACTTTGATCAATTTCTATGAGCTTTATTGTTTAAGACTTGGTTGAATATATAATTTAATCTTGTTTGCTTTATCGATTAAATGTTTAAACAATTTATGTTTGTGATTATCTAACCTTGCATTAACTACTCGGTTGTGTTCATCAACATTTAGGACTAGGTTCTTATGTTAGCGAATGTAGTATAATTGGTTTTCGTTTGTCATCAAAACCAAACTACTAGGTCTAGTAATTACTGCACAATTAATTTAACGGATTATGTGATTAGTCTATTATCGCATTACCTAAACCTGAAATGAATCACTTGCCACTCATAATTGTTAACAAAAAACTAAAAGTAATCATGTTTCATTCAAATAATCTTTCAAAACTGCTTGACATCAATGTCTACATAGTAATATATTTCAAGTTATGAGTCAAACTTGTACTTTCCACTAATTCCCTATGGAGACGACCGTACTTACCCATAATCGTTATAGGTATTTAAGTGAATTAAAATACTTGTTTTTTTATTAGAGCATGATATATACATCACAGTCTCAAACCATATCTCCAATGGACATAGTTCCTGGAGATACTGATGACATGTGTGTGTATCATAGTGATACGCCACATGGAAAGAACCGATACTCTACTGAGCTGTACATAAAACTGTCTTGATATTATGACAACATTTCGGAAAATGTTTTAGAGTTACTCAACGGTTCACCAACATATAGTTGACGTATTTCTAAAATTGTTTTAGATTAATCAGACAAGTTAATAATGCAGATAAAAGATTGAAGATATAATCATTAGATGACATCTATTGACTTAGATATTTAAAATTACAATAATGTAAAGGTATTTAAAAAGACATATACATGGAGAAACTCACCAACATGTTATAACCTATTAAGCCAAAGCATGCTATCTCAAACGTCACATAAAACAAAGTGTTTTCATTCACAAACAAAAAGATAAATGATTTCAAGGTTAAGCTTAACAATTATAGCTTAATCAAGAAACACCATTCAAATATTTATACAAACCTATTTATGTATAGGTTAATATCATTCTCAATCATATAAAGGTTTCAAACACACCGACGGTACATGTGAATACGTTAACCTTTACAAATCAGTCAAAACATATTTAAACTCAATAAGATGAACGGGTGTTTGTCTTAAAGAGTCAGTCAACGTTTACATGAGATTACGTGATCTATAAAACGTTATAATACAAAGAAGAAAATAAAACCAACTCAGACCGATTACATATGTGTCTGGATCCATACATAACAGTTCAGCCTAAACGGTCAAAGGCTATGTGGCCACAGGCTAACAACCATAACTAGTTCTCCATGATGGGCTACGTGGCTCGGGGAACACTTTTATGTGTGTAGGGTAGTGGTACAAATCCCAAAAATGAAATACTTCTTGCCGAGTGTACAGAAAACTATATTTGTAATGTAACTGTTATTCAAATGTTTTATAGAGTCATACGTGTTCACTGGCACATAGCTGACGTATTTTTCCAACTCATTACAGGATATTAAGCATTAACAGTGATAGAAAGGATTGGAGTCTTTATGGAGATAGAAGCGCGTTACAAGATGACTCCGTTTATGATATAAAATCCTTGTAATAAGAAACACATATTTTGTAAACCAATACTTAGGTATTTAATTCCTAAGTAAATTTTCAATGTAAATTAATATTATATTAAACCTAAAGTCTTCCACTAAAATTAACTCATAAACAATGATATAATTACAAAACCGGTGCCAACTCGTGGTCACAATTCTAGGCCCTAAGTCGGGGTGTGACAGGTTGGTATCAGAGCCATTGGTTTCAACGAATTGGGTATTAAACATTACTACCTAAGCTTTAACCTTAAAGTTATTGTTATTATTCTTATTATTATCTCGTAGGGATAAGATAGAATTGGTAAACTACCTATCCCTAAAATCTAACTAAGTGCAGATGTCTTATAATAACTATATTGGTCATAGACGCCGAGTAGTCATCCGAACCAAATCATCACTCATTTGCGAACCATCAGATATGGCGAGAAGTAACAGTTATTTCACTAAATTTTTTCAATGAAAATCAACCAATCATTCCGATGTTACCATATGAGAGTCAACTTGTGTACCTCCCGGGAAGTCAGCAATGTCAAATCGAAATCTCTGATGATACCGCCAACAACGTTCCCCAGTATTATCCATCCGAAATTCCATCTTACCATCCTTCCTAGGAGCAAGAAATCCAAAGTAAGATCAAACACGAAACTGATTCAGAGTCGTCAGGCTGGATGAAATGTCACTCTGACCAAAGAAGATGGCAATTTGGATCACCACCGCCGAACTATCAATACCAGACTTCACAACCTATGGTGGAACCGAGTCTAAAACCTAGGATGAGGGTTACGATGCCCTATGAAAAGATATCACTTCATAGATATCATTTCATTTACAACAAAAAATCCCTATGAATCGGAAGAGGATCCCGATGAAGAAGAAGAGGAAGACGAAAATCCTTATTTTCCTCCATATGTTGGACCAAGACCTTCAATCTCCCAGCAAACCAATGTGATCCATGAGGAAGCAAACCTTATCGAGGAATTTTACATAAACAATATTCCCGATGAGAAAATGCATGCATACGTTGCAAACCCGCATCTTTATCCAAGCGAAAACGCTCATCTCTTCCCAGCTGCATCCGCACCAACAGGATATCCTAACCCGCCTAATTCGGTGATGGACAAGCTGCGAAACGAGAAAGTGGATAAAAGAAAGTAGGAAGGAATATCGTCAAGAAATGTGATAAAATGAAAAATCTCATTAAGAAGTGGATTACAGATTAAGAATAATATGTTTGTACTGAATCGTTGTAGACTGTTATATTTCCTTGATGTAACAAAAATAATGTAATATAAAGGTGTGTCTTTTCTTCTAAAACCTTATCCTATTCATGTAACTGCATGTCTGAACAAGCAAAAGCTCAAAGTAATCCGGAAGTCCAATTAAACAATAAAGAAAAGACTATGGAAGAAAATATACAAGCGATACCGAAAGATTATGTGCTCGGTATTCTCGATTTAATAAAAGAGGCTATACACCCAATCTATGAAATCTTGAAAAACGATCCTAGTCGAACTACTTCTCATTCAAACAAACGAAATAGTCGAAGCAAGAGCGAAACTCTAAACTCGCGAAAAGAAACAAAAAGAGAGACAGAAAAAAAAGAAAGTAATAAAAAGAAAACGGAGGAAAAGAAGAATGAAGTAAGCGATCAAGGCTCAACCGCCGAGAAAACCAAGAAACAAAATATACAAGAAGGCTTTGATTTCAAAGTGTTCAAAGTATACAACCCAAAGGAATTCACGGGGATAAGTGAGCATTGTTACCCTCCGATGGTGGGAGGAGATGGAGTCCATTGTGTTAATAAGTAAGTGTACGGAGAGGGAGAAAGTGCAATATACCTCCTAAATGTTCAAGGGGGAAGCGCTGGAATGGTGGATTACCCTCATTGGGATCAAGGGTAGAGAAAACTTGCATAATTTAGAATGGGGAACATTTAAGGAAATGATATTGAAGAAATTTTGTCCAGTCAATGAAATCGACCAGATACAAACCAAGCTTTGGAATCATATAGTTGTTAGAACAAATTTCAAGGAATATAATACCAAGTTTCTTAAGTACTGCAGGATTGTCCCTCACTTGGTCACTCCCGAAATTAATAAAGTGACACAATACATTTACGGACTACCAATCGAGATCCTTGATTTGGTACCTTCACATATGCCATCGACAACGGAATCAGCCATGAAGTTGGCTGGGTATTTAATGGACATGATGATTTGGAATAGGGATGAGAAGAGAAAAGATGATGGTAGACAGACTGTTGGAGGAAAGGCGAAGAAGATTGAGAGGAAGAGAGAAGGAGCGTTTGTGTACAACCATCCTATTTGCAAGTCTTATGGTAGGAGACACTTCGATAAATGTCTTCGACCACTAACAATCATCACATGCAATTTTTGCAAGAAGACGGGACATGTGGAAGCAAATTGTAAGAGAAAAACGGTAGTATGTTTTGATTGTGGAGAGAAGGGGCATTTTAGTACAGAATGTCCAAAAAGGAAGCCGACAACAGCAGCGGCTAGTGCAAGTGGTAGCGGTGCTAAGACCGATACCAAGAAGGGGAACGCACGTGTCTTTATGCTGGATACCCAGAAGGCCGCATACATACCGAACGTGATCACCGGTACGTTTCTTGTTAATAATGTTTATGCTAGGGTTTTATTTGACTCGGGTGCGAATCAAAGTTTTATAGATTATAAGTTTTGTAGTCTATAGAATGAACCCTTAGTTAAACTAGATAAACATTATGAAGTCGAAACTGCTGATGGAAATATAAGTAGAATAACCAAGGCTTTATAACACCACAATTTCTTTAGCCGATCACATCATACCTATACGACTGTTACTTATGACATTAGCAGGTTTTGATGTAGTTTTAGGTATGAATTGGTTATCATCTAATCAAGCCCGTATCCTATGTAATGATAAAGCCATTGATATCCGAACGCCTAATAACAAAACCATTAGAATAACCAGTGATAAAGAAGTGGAAAAGTAGGAATAATTTCTAAGATAAAAGCAAATCGTTTCTTAGATAAGGGATGCCTTGCATTCATGGCCTATGTAACCAAAGAACCTAAACCAAAATAGATGGAAGAAGTTCCAATCGTATCTGAGTTCCAAGATGTATTTCCCGATGAGTTACCGGGAGCCCCACCGGACAGAGAAGTAGAGTTTAGAATCGACCTTATACAAAGAACTTCACCGATAGCTAAGCCTCCCTATAGACTAGCACCCACCGAAATGAAAGAATTGAATAAACAGTTAGATGAGATTTTGGAAAAAGGATTCATACGACCAAGTTCGTCACCATGGGGAGCTCCAATTCTGTTTTTGAAGAAGAAAGATGGATCGATGAGAATGTGTATAGATTACCGAGAACTAAATAAGGTTACAATAAAGAATAAGTACCCACTACCAAGGATCGATGATATGTTTGATCAGCTACAAGGAGCAAGTTGTTTTTCAAAAATTGACCTTAGATCGGGTTACCATCAGTTGAAAGTGCAAGAAGAAGATATCCCTAAAACGGCATTTAGAACCCGATATGGACATTATGAGTTCACTGTTATGCCTTTTGGACTCACTAATGCTCCGACAAGTTTTATGGACATGATGAATTGTATTTGTAAACCATATCTTGACAAGTTTGTTATCGTATTCATTTATGACATTCTTGTTTATTCAAAATCCAAAGACGATCATCAAGTACATCTCAAAATCATACTTGAAACCCTAAGAAACGAGAAGTTGTACGCCAAATTCTCTAAATGTGAATTTTGGTAATCCGAAGTTCAATTTCTTGGTCATGTTATAAACGAAAAGGGTATTCAAGTAGACCCAACAAAGATAGAAGCCAGTACCAAATGGGAGAAACCCAAGACACCGACTCAGGTCCGAAGCTTTCTAGGATTAGCCAGATACCACCGAAGATTCATTCAAGACTTCTCTAGAATAGTTGTACCATTAACCTCACTTACTAGGAAATCAATTAAGTTTGAATGAGGACCGAAACAGGATGAAGCATTCGAAACACTTAAACAAAAGTTAACCAATGCACCTATCTTGGCCTTGCCAGAAGGACTAGATAATTTTACCATATACTGTGATGCTTTGCACATGGGAATGGGGTGTGTTTTAATGCAAGGAAAGAAAGTAATTGCTAATGCTTCGAGACAATTAAAAGTTCATGAATAGAATTACACCACACACGACCTTGAATTGGGCGTTATAAATTTTGCGTTGAAAGTATGGCAACATTATTTATATGGTGTAAAGTTTACAATATATACCGATCACAAAAGTTTGAAGCATATATTTGATCAAAAGAAATTGAACAAGAAACAAAGGCGTTGGATGGAAACTCTCAATGACTACGACTGTGAGATCGTATATCATGAAGGAATGGCAAACGTTATGGCTGACGCCTTAAATAGGAAAGAACATGAAAAGCCAAAGAGAGTCCGAGCTCTTTGATTAGAACTTAAATTTGATTTAGCTAGTCAAATTAAAGAAGCTTAGAAGTTAGCACTAGAGGAAGGAAACATTAAAACTTAAAAGGAGAACGGTACAATTGATAAATTGGTTAAAGGAAGTGATGAAATACTTAAACTCGGTACAAGGATTTGGGTACCGATGGTTGGAAATTTAAGAGACAAGATTATAGAAGAAGCTCATAAGTCTAAGTATATGATGCACCCGGGAAGTGACAAGATGTATCACAATTTAAAAGACGATTATTGGTGGATTGCTATGAAGAAGGATATTGCTCAATACGTTTCCAAATGCCTAACCGGTTCTAAAGTAAAAGCCGAACATCAAAAGTCAATAGGATTACTATAAAAACCGGAAATACCAATTTGGAAATGGGATATGATAACTATGGATTTCGTTATAAAGTTACCTAAAACTTCTTGCCAAAACGATGCAATCTGGGTTATTGTAGATAGACTTACCATGTCTGCTCATTTCATTTCGATACAAGAAACGTTCAGCATGGATAAGTTAGCACACCTAGATGTCGAAAACATAGTATCTTTACATGGTGTACCACTATGCATCATTTCTGATAGAGATAGTCGTTTTACCTCAAACTTTTGGTCAAGTTTTCAAAAAGCCATGGGGACCCAATTAAACCTAAGTACTTCTTATCATCCCCAAACAGATGGCCAAAGTGAACGTACAATTCAAACTTTAGAAGATATGCTTCGTGTTTGTGTAATCGATTTAAGAGGAAGTTGGGATACTCATCTTGCTCTAATGGAATTCTTGTACAACAATAGTTATCATATGAGTATTCAAATGGCACCATTTGAAGAATTGTATGGGCGTAAGTGTAGGACACATGTATGTTGGTTGAAAATAGGTGATAATCAGTTGTTAGGACTTGAAATTTTTCAAAGAACCACTGATCAAGTAATACAAATTCGTGAACGCTTGAAAGCGGCAAGAGATAGACAAAAGAGATATGCGGACATTCGCCACAAGCCATTAGATTTCAAAGAAAGCGATAGAGTATTGCTTAAGTTATCACCATGGAAAGGCATAGTACGATTCGAGAAGAAAGGAAAATTTAGTCCATGTTTTGTTGGACCATTCCAGATACTCGAAAGAATTGGACCAGTTTCTTACCGGCTGGAGTTACCCGAAGAAATGAAAGGCATTCACGATGCGTTTCACGCATCCAACCTACGCAAGTGTTTAGCCGATGAAATTCTTGCAATGCCGTTGAAATATGTCAAAGTTTGTAGAATAACCGATTCAAATAGAAGATAGCATGATCAAATTTCTCAAATGCAAGCGACTCAAGGTCGTGAAAGTCAAATGGGATTCAAGACGAGGACCCAAGTATATGTGGGAGCTCGAGTAAGAAATGAAGAAAAAGTATCCCTATCTATTCCAATAAATCTCAAGGGCGATATTATTCAAAAGGTGGGGAGGATGTAACACCGCATAAATACCCTCATAGGATTTAGCCAAAAATGACTAACCTACAAGTCTAGGGACTACAATGTAATTTCTGAAAACTTGAACTCATCTTGACACGCGACGGGATAGCCATTTTACCCATCGCGTATAACGATGGACTTGCACACAGTCCCATTTTTGGGTGGCGTAGTGATATGCAATGGCGGACGTGCGTAAATTGCGGCGCCGCGATACGCGACGGCTAGGAGTGTTACTCCATCGCGTATCAAAATCGGGTGCAGAATATGCCTATAAATAGGCAGTTATGGGATTGAACCCAAATCATCCCAAAACCCCTTTAATCACACACACACACAAGCCTAGGAAATTGTGCCTGATTTCCATGACGAGCCGACGTTTAGTTTTCTCGAAGTTTGTGCAAGTAAGGAAGTCCCGAACAAGTTAAGCGAGATAGATCAAGAACCTACCCGTCAAGTTTACTCTTTTCTTAATAGCATTCCGAGTATCCGTGCTAAGGTAGGAGTTACGTTTAAGTTATTTAAGTTATAAGCTTAAACATCAATCGAGGCTATGGTCTTTAACATTGAAAGCAATTTTATAAGCATTCACAAATGAGTTTTCATAAACGTTACTTCTTAATAATGTAATGTTAAACAAAGATATATTTGACGGACATGTAGTAAAATGTAAGGGGGATATCACTAGTAGTGGGTTTCTTGCCTAAGGAAAAGTAATTTGTACAAATCCCAATCAACCGAGGGAGCCGTTTACTTACCTGGAGAAACTCACCAACGTGTTATAACCTATTAAGCCAAAGCATGCTATATCAAACGTCAAATAAAACAAAGTGTTTTCATTCACAAACAAAGAGATAAACGATTTCAAGGTTAAGCCTAACAATCATAGCTTAATCAAGAAACACAATTCAAATATTTATGCAAGCCTATTAATGTATAGGTTAATATCATTCTCAATCATAGAAAGGTTTCAAACGCACCGACGGTACAGGTGAATACGTTAACCTTTACAAATCAGTCAAAACATATTTAAACTCGATAAGATGAGCCGGTGTTTGTCTTAAAGTGTCAGTCAGCGTTTACATGAGATTATGTGATCTATAAAACGTTATAATACAAAGTAGAAAATAAGAGCAACTCAGACTGATTACACATGTGTTTGGATCCATACATAACAGTTCAGCCTAAACGGTCAAAGGCTATGTGGCCACAGGCTAACAGCCATAACTAGTTCTCCATGATGGGCTACGTGGCTCGGGGAACACTTTTATGTGTGTAGGGTAGTGGTACAAATCCCAAAAATGAAATACTTCTTGATGAGTGTACAGAAAACTATATTTGTATTGTAACTGTTATTCAAATGTTTTATAAAGTCATACGTGTTCACCGGCACATTGCTAACATATTTTTCCAACCCATTGCAGGCAATTAAGCATTAGTAGCGATAGCAAGGATTGGAGTCTTTATGGAGATAGAAGCGTATTATAAGATGGCTTCGTTTTTTATATAAAATCCTTGTAATATGAAACACATATTTTGTAAACCAATACTTAGGTATTTAATTCCCAAGTAAATTTTCAATGTAAATTAATATTATATTCAACTTAAAGTTTTTCCGCTAAAATTAACCCACAAACTCTGATATAATTACAAAACAAGTACCAACTCATGGTCACACTTCTAGGCCCTAAGTCGGCGTGTGACACGACGCATGGCATTAGTTTAGCCCTATCTTTATATTTGTGTGATTTGTATATATGCTATGGTTAAATTTCTTATCTCACAGGAACAATTTGCATTTTTCTTTATTTATTATATATTATTATTGTAGTGTCTTAAACTGGTGTTTTACTCTGTAACATTCGTTAATTTTTAAAACCGAAAAACAGACCCGTTTTAAATTTTCTATTTTAATTTATATATTTTATAATATTATTAATTAATCTCAATTTTTGTTTCATGTATTTTATGTGATCAATTCTATGCAATTATGTTTTTCTCCACCCTTGTAATATTGTATACTTATTTAAAACATTCATAGTCAAAGATCAAATATTCATGTACATGTCGCATGCAATTTACTTGAATTATTATTGAACTACTACTACTACTTTTATTATTATTATTTTTATTATCATCATCATCTTTTAATGTGCTACTTAACTAATAAAAACTAATGAATGTTTTAATTAACTAAAATTTATTGAAAGAGTTAAACCTTTTAAAACCCCATTAAACTATTTAATTTGTATTTTAATTATATTAAACACGATTTAATTTATTAAATTCTATAAAACATAACTACTCTAAAAATCACTGTAAAAGGGTGACTAACCCTCCATCCTTTTCACGCCACAATACATTATTTGCTTAAGCTTGAGAGCACTAACAAGTAAGTTTTTACCATTTCATGCATTTTATAGATTTTGTTTGATTTTACCTTGAATGTTCATACTTGTTTATAAGTTGTTCTTCATGATCATGTTACTTTTCATAAAAATCTTATATTTTGGTTTTAAGAATCATTATGATCATGAATATCCAAGATAAACACTTTGATTTTCTAAATATTATATCAAAACTAGTTATTTTGCAAAACAAATATAAATATTATCTGGATGTTATTATCCGTTGATCATCATAAACTTATAAACCTTTTCTTATAAATATGATGATATATACAAAATGGTTTTAATTAAAGATTTCTTATAATACAACTAGTATACTTAATTTTTCTAAATAATTAATTGAGTAAATTAATTATTGTTTATTTTATTTCAACATAAACTAATATCTATAATTTCTTTAAAATAATTCATGAAAAACATTTAAATTAATTAATTTTGTTAATAGAATAAAATAAAACGTTTAATCATAAATTGTTATTAATAATGTTATTTAATCTTACATTAATAAAGTTATAATTCTTCATCTACAAATAATTCTTCAACTAATAAACATCAAATGATTTATATAAACTTTAATTCATTTTTGTTAAACTCATTTTAAATAAAAATCCATAAGTCCCCATTTGCCATAAGTTAATGAAGATATTAAAATAATGCATAATTCCTAAAACTAATATTATTTAACTTTTATAATCCCGATAGTTAGCCTTTAAATTTTGTATTTCCTTTTTTATTATAGTTTGTGAGGTTCGATTGTTTTAATTTTCTTAAACACGTTTTCGATTATTATTTCAAGTTGTCTTCAATCTCAAAGGTGAGTTTCTCACAGCCCTTTTTTACTCCTTTATTACTTTTGGGGAAATATATGTATCCTACAAAACCCATTTACATATGATTTCGCTTACAAACTACAATTCGCTACATGGACTTGTGTGTTTACTTGTTACTTGCTCAGAATTACTTGCTCATGAATTACTTCAAGATAGTATGATCATACCCCCCCTCCCTTCACTCAAGACCTTGTTGTTATGAGTGGAAAATGGCCTCATTATCCAAGTACGTTTGTGTGCAATCCCAATTGAAAAGGACCTAATTTGCTTTTCACAAGTTTTCATGGAATTGTATGGTTTTTATGTATTATATCAAACTGTGTGAACTCACCAACTATTAAGTTAGTTGACATTATTTTATACATATGTTACAAGTATGTTTATTAGAGGATGAAACAAGAGAAGACACTAGACTTAGAAATATTAATAAAGTATTTGATATGTTTAATTTCATTGTAACTTTCCTATTTGCAAAACAACATGTTATTTGAATCATCAATGAAATAATGATAATATTGTCACTTAATATTGTCACATGTGTTTTGAATAATATGTACATCGCACTCGGGCATATTCCGCTTTAGCCGGGGTGTTACATACTCACTCAAATGTCTTGTTGACAAAGTTATACGCATATGCAGGTTATTGTTTGAACTAGTTGTAAGATTTGGTTAACACTTAGTGAAGAATTAAGTTAGAAGAATTTACTTAGATTTGTATTTATTGTTTGTTTAAATGAGTTGTACTTTGTATTTAAATTTGTTTGAATATTTAAATCAAATAAATATATAGTGTCATTTTAATTATTGCATGATAGGTACTTGAGAGCTGTGAGTAATCAGCTCACGCTCCGGCATTTCCGTCTTAGGTTGGGGTGTGACAACACAGTACCGGGAAATTACCGGCACCGAAGGTAAAAATTCGGGAAATACCGGTACCGTACCGTACCGGTACCGATCCCGAAACTCAAAACTTTGGTACCGATTCGGTACCGGTACCGAATTTGCACATACCTAACCGGAACTAAAAAACAAAATTGACATTCGGTTAGTTTTTTTTCCGGATGATATAAAATTTGAGGTACACGAATGGGGTGGTGTCCGTCTTTCGGGCGTTAGTAAAACACGAGCGTTTTCGGCCCCAGACGTTGCGTGTGGAACTTGGTAACGGGATCGAGTTTTTAAATGCAAATATACAAACATATCATAACGACTATCACCTCGATAAAAAGAATTATTTATCTAAGTATAAAAAAATGGTTTTTATCAATTCGACTTATTAAAGTATCAACGTGGTACTGCACTCACTGTATAACTTACAATAAAAAAAACTATATTCTATTGCGAACACAATTTCATTTCAACGAAACTTATATACTTTATTGTGAAAACACCTTCGTTTTAACGGCGCGACTTAAATGAAATAAACATGTCGTAATGACATACTAACAAATAAAACTTTGTATGGTGGTTATTAAAAAAGATCAGTAACTTAAATATACATATATAATAACAAATTATGGAACATATTAAAACCATGAATATTTTAGAAAGAAAAATTAAACAAAGTTTAACAACAAATAATGTTTGAGATCAAATTAAAACATTTTAGAACTTTAAAGGGGCTAATTTAATATAACTTAAAAGTTGAGGGATTAAAAGTGTAACTATTTAAAATGGACTGTGGCAGCTCCATTTCCTTTAATATATAATAATAATAATAATAATAATAATAATAATCTGAAAATGAAATTATTAAGTGATAACTAAACCTGGTTAATGGAGAGTTTGTTGATGGGCAAGGATTCCGGTTGATTGATCAAGAGGAGCTTCTTGAATCCATCATAAAGTTGTAGTTCTCATCTCTTTTTCAACCTTTTTATTGTTAACCTCATATATTTTCTTCTTGGAAATATCCCAAGCAGCTTTTCTTAAGGATTATTTGTTCATTTTATAGTCATGGCATCATATTTCAACCAATTTTTTGTTACGTGTTAACTGTGTAAAACATCACAAAACAGTAATTTTTGTTCATACATTTAGAAGATTTCTATCATACAATCTTGATAATAACTACATATTTGTCCAATCATGGTAATTTCTACCGTACATAGTATGATTCGGGTTTGGCTTCACGGATTTACACCCACTACAAAGCACGAGCTCTCTACTAGTATTCATATAATGTATAACCGTTGTGGAACAATGATAAAGCGGCCATATAATCGCTTTAAAACGACTAAAAAATTATCACTACAAATTACCAGTCTCATTTCTTTAATAAACATTCGTTCTCTCAAAATATTGTTTTAAAAGATGATTCACCCAGTTTTAGTGTTGATTACCATAATGCAAATGTTGATTCCGGTTTTACTTTATAATCTACCATCTGAAAACTTTGGTTCTTTCTTAATATTATTTATTTGTTTACAACTCTACATATATATTTATCTCAATTGTTATGAGTATGTAGATTCTAATATGTGTTTTATTTGTGTTTAGTAATAAACTAACCAATAATGTAAAGATTGAATTTTTTTTCCTCTTAAAAGTTAGAATTATACATGCCATGGAGAGCGAGAGCCAAAAGACACCTTAAATCAATGGATGTGTGGATGTCTTAAGAGGCAATTAAAGAAAACAATAAATGTAAGGATCAGGACAAACCAAAAGCTGATATCTTAATCTTAATCTTAATCTTAATCTATAGACATGTCAATGAAATGCTTCAGTCGGATTATTTTAATATGATGATAAAAGTGTTTTATGAATAAAATTAAAAACAGATTTGATCATCCAAAGGGATTCATGCACCAACTTTTTATTTTTCATTATTTACCTTGCATATACATTAGCATTGATTTTTCTACATTGCTGGTAGTACATTATGCTCTTCAAATTTGTTTTTGCATATTACTGTGTGCTTTGTGAAGGTAAATTTATACATTTTTTTTTTATTTTCATCATTTACCTTACAGTTATTATAATTACTCTGCCTCTTCTTATTTGGTAGTGATATGCTTAGCCTCTTAACTTTTATAAGTTTTTTTTTTAATTTCATTATTTACTTTTATACTTTGATACTTTGTTATAAGAGAAAATTATTATTTGCCTCCTGTGTAATATGGGCGGAACACCCATGAGCCACTGATTCTTAAATGACGCGTATTGAACCACTGGAGTGTAGGACCCCGATCCCGACGCCCTACATTAGCGTTGTATTTACATATAAACACAGTTCTAAATATCAGAGTTAATTAAAACTTTCGCATAATAAATTAAAGCTTCAACATTCATTACAAAACATTCATAACTTGTCTTTAAAATATGGATGAGATCGGGACCGTACCCGTACCTATACTCGTACCTGTACCCGTACCTAAAATCAGTAAATCTTGGTTCCCATACCCGTACCCGAATTATAGGGTACGGGTACCGGTACCGGTCCAGGTACTTTGGGTACGGTACTCGCTTTGGTACCTCTTTGTCATTTTTGAAAAAAAAATCTCCACTAAACCAGGTATCAGTAATGATACGATACCGATAATCAATTTATAATACCGAAATCGTAATACCGCAACCAAAACTAAAAATGAAACAAATCAACTATAATATAAAATCCATTCCCTTTTCTTAGTTTATTATTTCCTCAATTTCTATAGAAAAACAAGAGTGAAAGTTAATAGATGTTATCTAATGATATACACAATTACACATGCACGTTTTAATGAAATAAAAATATACGAATACACAATATATGAATATACACATATAAATTGAGAATGAACTTATTCAACTAATATATATTATATTTTGAAAATCTCGCTTAAAGGTTAAGTCATAATTGTTGGAAACCTAATAAAAGCCCCTACATATTCTAAATGGGTACCAGTACCCGTAATATCCGTACTTGTACCCGTACCTATACCCGAAAGTACCCGTACCTATAATCAGTAAATTTGCGTATCCATACCCGTACCCAATAGACATGTACATGTACAGGTACGGGTACTGAACAGGTACAGGTACGAGTATTTAGGAAAAAAAGCTCATCCCTACTTTAAAACACAACTTGAAACATGTTTTTTAATTCAAACATTAACAACTGAGTGTTCAGATGCCAGCTTCTTTATTCATCTGTCATGTGTCCCCCTTCAAGCCAGCTGTCTCATCCTACTCACATGCGTGCATACTAAAAGTCAGCTACGCTGAGTGATTTCTAGTTAATCAGGCAACATACAATATATACACATATTTATATATACGTATCCGTAGATACAAATTACATACTTAGCCTGTTATCTTTCTTTCATTCGTACATACATACTTTCTTTCTGTCTTTCATACTTTCATACATTCATAATATCTGCATAACTATCTTTACCATCTCATATATTTTTAGGGTCTGGTCTCTTCCTTCTTTATCTCAGATATTATTAGGGTCTGGTCCCTTTCTTCTATATTTCAGATATTATTAGGGTCTGGTCCCTTCCTTCTCTATCTCAGATATTAGTTCCCTCCTTCTCTATCTCAGATATTATTAGGGTATGGTCTCTTCTATCTAATCAACCATTCTTACGCTTCCTCATACATACGTTCATATATATTCTTACTCATTCATACATCATTCATGTATCTTATATAAGACACATCTTTCTTGGCGATACGTGCAATATCCGAAGATCGTTCACGTACCGACAGGCATACATTCATAACATTCATACATACTATCACATCAATCATCATAGCATACACTTACCATTTAAGGTAAGTGTATTAACATTCACATTGAGTATGTCACAGCCCCGAAAACATAACAAGGAAATGGGGCTAGAAACTCACCAGAACTCGATTATGTTCACCATTAATGGTTATTCCTTACTTTAGCTGTGCGCGACTAACTGTATAACAATTACACGTATCAATTAACTATCACTACCCATATCGAGTTTCTAGTTTAATTATAACCCTCAATGAACGGGGGTCCAAGGGCAGCGCCACTGGCAGCAGGGTTCTAGGGGCGGCAACCCCTAGCAAGGTCCAAAGGGCAGAGCCCCTGACTGGGGTCGAACTGACCTGCTCAGCTTGGAAAAAATTTATTTTTATTAACTATCTTAACAGATTTTTCATTAGAATTCTAAATTATTATTTTATTTGCTAATTCATAACGTTCGAGGGCTTCTTTGTAATTAAATCATTTTATTCTAAGTCCAGAGACCTTTCTGTCATTCCTTCAAAGTCTAATTCGTTATTCTGCCCTTTATCGAATGAGGTTCATTCGTTACTTCTTAACAAATGGATCTTTAAAACGAATTGACCCTCATAACGAATTGGTCTTTATAACGAACTGGCCTTTATAACGAACTGGCTTTTATAAAGAACTGGCTTTTATAAAGAACTGGCCTTTATAATGAACTGGACTTTATAACGAACTGGACTTTATAATGAACTGGCCTTAACAAATGATCATAACGAACTACTGCTAATTCGTAATTTCTCTGTAACGAATGGGCATAACGAATTGCTGTTAATTTGTTATTCTTCCTTAACGAATGGGCATAATGAATTGTTGTTAATTCGTTATTCAATAGTTAACGAATTAGGGTTAGGTCAGAGAATGTTAGAGACATGCTTAACCTTGTACGCCGTTTTCAGCGCCGTCATCGCCGGAAAACCGGGATCTCGCCGGAAAAGCGAGATCTCACTCATTTTCCACTGTTTTTCATCCCGTTCGGTCCAGATCTGAGCTAGGGTGACCCCTAAGCTCATCTTTTGATCGGTTTATACCCGATTCCATCCGGATCCCGTGATTTTAACGGCTTAGGGCGTCGGCTCGTCGTTTCGCAACTAGATCTAGCGGGTTTGGATCCATATAATATCATAACATTATTACCTCGGATCGATGCTCGGGTTTCCTTGGTTATTTCAGATAGAGAGAGAGAAAGAGAAAGATGAGAGAGAGCTTAAGTGTGTGTTTTGGATGGTGTATGGAATGGATGGGAATGAGGGAATTAATAGATAATAATGATACTTATACCATGGGTCATGGGCTTAAGCCCATGGTCTTTCTCATTTCCTTATTAACCCAAGTCCATTACCCATATTACTTAACCCAACAGAAGCCCGACTCATAATAACTCTTATTTTATTTTATTAACTGAAACGAGAAAACGAGATGTTACATGGAGTCTCCTGGCGACCTCAGTATGACCTCTAGTGTTAGTTTACCGTTCATTGACTTAGTGAAGTTACAATAATACCCTTAAAGAATAAAAGGAAATTACCATTATGACGTTTTTATAATAATAATAACAACAGATCCTCATCATCATAGTTTTACCCAGATCTTCATCATTATCATACTCACTCAAACCTACATCATCATCATTATCATACCAACACCAAACCCATACCTTCATCATCATCATACCCACTCCACTACCACCGTACCCCCTTCATCAAACCCAGAAACCCCAAACCCTAAAACATAATTCCGAAGGAGGTGACCGCTGAAAAACTAAGAACACATTGCCGGAAGTTCAAGAAAGATGCTTGAATTTGAATTTGGAGTTGAGAATGAGCCACATGCTCCTCCTCCGCACCACCACCATTGGCGGCAACCTAGCAGCCGCCACCTTCACCGTCTTCCTGTTGCCGGAACCCTAATCGCTGCCACCACCACCGTCTTCATGTTGCTGGAACCGTAACTGCTGCCACCCCCACCGTCTTCATCCGATAACAATTAATGGTGGCGGAATCCTAGCCGCCGCCATCACCATCATATTCTTGTTGCCGAAAAAATGAACCGGTCTCCGGCACCACCATGGAGCCACCACATCTCTCTCTCTCTCTTTCTAGCCGTCGCCGCCACCATCGTCTTCCTAATTTCTTCAATTTACAATCTTGACTTCAGAATCTTGAAACCCTAAACTCACTAGTTGGAAAAGGTTGAAAGATTGAATAGCTTCAAAGTGGTTTATGTTATGGGTGAGGATGATAATGAGATTCGAATAAAAAAGGAATTGCTACGGATGGACATGGAATCTTTTGTAACTGTTGGTGTGAATGGGATTTTGATGAGGGTGATATAGATATGACGACATGATGATGATATGAATGATGACGACGATAAGATTCTCTTTATTATTATTATTATTATTATTATTATTATTATCATCATCATCATCATCGTTTAGTATCGTTTATTATTATTATTATTATCATTTATTGAATTACCAAATTACCCTTGACATTAAACGGTCAAAGGACGGTCAACTAACGATAAGGGTCATACCGAGCCCGCCGGGAAACTCCAGTGGTTCAATACACGCAAATTAAGAATCAGTGGTTCATATGGTGCCCACCCATATTACACAGGGGCAAATCATTTTTATCCCTTGTTATAATTAATAATTAAATTCTCAACTCTTAGGTTTTTCCGGTACAATTATATAGAAATTGGTGTACGTGCTTCGACTTGTTATGCATACTTTTCGTTTGTCTAAGTCTCTTCGGTTCCTAATTTTAATGGTTTGAATGAGTTAAAGACAATAATTGCCTATATGGTTAAAAAGTGTTTTTTTTATTGATTTTTATGCCTCCGTGGTACCACAATAGCCTTAATACTAGTTAAATAATAGAAATCAAATCGTATTAAAAATATTTTCTTTGCTTTTTTATCTAGGATTTCATAAATCTAGTTAAATATTATTTATTAATATGCTTCATATGAGCATCAGAGCATATAAATCAACTCTTTTTTCGTATGAAGCCGCGTTATATGTCGCAAGATGAACATAGAGCCCACAAACAGGTTCTTCACTTTTTTGAATGAAAACTTCTCTATTTATATCGTTTTTTTTCCTTTGTTTTTTTATTTGAATAAGTTGTTCTCTAACTATAAACATGAAAGCATTATTAAGTATCAAACAAAAAATAAAAGTAAAAATAAATTTGGGTATTTGGAAACCTAGTACTGTTCGATCAATTATATATTTCTAATGAGTTTAGATTAGGAATAATAATGAGTCGGGTTTGGAATAAGTTTAAGCATTCCAAAACTCATATCCGGTTAGTAGAGTTCATCTCACACTTTAAATCAACTAAATATTTAGAAATGAATATTGAGGATGAAATGCATCCATTTTATAAATTATAATAATATATGGCTACAGAATCACATCTTAAGGAATAACGGAGTTGTCGACCTGGACTCAGACTACGTGCAGGCCCTGGAACGCCTAAATGACGCTCTCCCAGACTTTGACACTGGCGGTTTCTCTAATAAGGACACCGCCCCGCCAAAGCCTCAAAAAACTTTGGCGAATGCCCTTTTTGGCAAAATCGCTCAGAGCCTGGGAGAAGTTTTTGGATTGTCCCCCCGACAGAAGGCGGTTATTGAATGCTTACAAGGTCCTCATGCCCAGGATTTTCTGACCGTTATCCCGATTGATGGCTTAGGTCAAAGCATGTCTGCGGTCGAGTATAGGGCCATTCTTAAGTACCGTTTGATGGTCCCAATGTACCCAGTAGACGAAACATGTCTGATCTGCCGTAAGGCTTGCCTGGATAAATTCGGAAAGCATGCGGTTCATTGCAAGGAGACGTCTGGGTTCAAATACCGACATGATTGGGTGCGGGACGTTCTTTGGGACATCTTAAGGCGAGCTGAGATATCAGCTAAAAAGGAAGCCCCCGTAAACTTCCTTACCACGGAAGGGAGATCCACTCTATGACCGGCAGATTTGCTCGTCTTTGGCTGAGCCGGGGGAAAACACGCTTGTGTTGACCTCACAGGGGTATCTCCTTTAGCTGATTTGAGGGATAATGGGTTTGTAGCTGGGTAAACAATGAAAAGGGTTGAAACGAAGAAGGTGGAAAAACATGCTAAAGCCTGCGAAGTTAACCAACATGTTTTTGTCCCTCTGGCTTTTGATGCATTTGGCTCCTTGGCACCGGAAGCTATCCGTTTCCTAACCAGGGTTCAACGGTTTGTGTATAGCAATGTGTCGACTCCAAATGGGCAGGGGTATGTCTTTAGCAGGTTAGAGTTTGCAATTCAGAAATGGGTGGCGGCACAGCTTGTTGCCCGTCTACCTGTTATGTTGATGTAATATCTATGTTTTTATATAATGAAAAATGAGCTTGGAATAAAAAAAAATATGGCTTAATTGCAATATGATTATTACAAGGTTTTTTTTAGTTAGTTATGCTCACCTACTTCCACTGTGACCATTATAACAAAGGGATTAATGATTAGTAATGAAATTGCTATTTTATGTACGCTTACAAAGTAAAAACGCGTTCAATAAATAGTCAAAAATATGTTGCAAAACATACATTAAAATCAATTGTGGCTATGTAATTATTGATTAGATTTAACAATTACTTTTCATGTTATAGGAAGGAATAAAAGAAAATAAAAGAAAAGAATTAAAGTATTATATGATAAAACACGTACATTTACTAGAGAGAGAGAGAGAGAGCTTTGATGCTGATAATTTGGGTCGGCCGGTAAAGGCCATTTCATGGCTGTCTCGTGTTCCACTTCGTCTCCTCTTAACAATTAAGATTTATCATCTAATATGACTAAAAACATTTTTGGTGCAGTTGAGCCTCAATTGAATCAAGTGGTGACACTTAAAAGTTCAAATTTTTTTTATTTGATAATTAGACGATTATTCGTATTAACTCACCGTCTCAACGTCTAGGATTGATAATGTTCGGGTTTTAGCAACGCCCGGCTTTTACCGACTTACTTCCTCAACACCCGGGGCACACAACCCTCGTGTTTTACCAACGCCTGGATTCTAGTGACTCACCATCGCAATGCCCGGAACTGAATAAACATCATTTTAGAACTTTATTTGTTTATATGTTACTCTTTTTAATATATTAATTTGACGAATTCATTTTTTTAGCTCTTAACACTTATCTTTTAGCAACACTGTTATACCATAATAAACGTAATCGTTATCAACTGAATTCCCGCCGACTTACCGTCGTAACGCTCGGTTATTACCTGCCAGGGTATTACCAACACCCGGGTTTCAATCCTCAGGTTTCAATTCTTGGGTTTCACTAACAAAATAGTTGTCGTTTTAAATATTTTATTTTTTATATGTTTATTTAACATAATTTTTTTATGACACCAACTAAACCAACATTAATACATCACTATAATGCAACATGTACATAACATATCCGAAAACACTAATTTGAACCAAATAAGAGTGAAAATACATTTTTTTGTTGTGGAACGGCAGAAAATGAAAATACAAATAGAAAATAGGGAGTCGACGTAAAAGCGTTCATATGAGAATTTAGCCAACACATTCTATTGACTTATTTATTATTATTATTATTATTATTATTATTATTATTGTTGTTGTTGTTCAATATCTCACACGCTTTCTGTTTCATCATATAATATAAGTGGAATCCAAGTCTTCACCCCTCCCATCATTTCTTCATTCCATTCCCTTTACTCATAATAATAATAATAATAATAATAATAATAATAATAATATTATGGGAACAGATAATCGGAACCGCCATGACCATTCCCTTTCCGACACTGAACTCGTCGGAGTTGACAGGAATGCATTCAGCGGTCCAATTACTGCAAGTGGACCGCTGAACAAATGTGACGCTCGAAAAAAGAGCACCCAGTTTTACATCCCGGACAACGCTCCCGGCAGCAGCAGCACCGGGAGCGTGAGATCCAACGATAACGATGATTACGTCGAGATCACGTTGGACGTCCGGGACGACTCTGTGGCGGTCCACAGTGTCAAAACCGCGGGTGGTGGTGACGTGGAGGACCCGGAGCTGACGTTGCTAGCCAAAGGGTTGGAGAAGCGGTCGTCGTTCAGGTCCTCGGTTGTTCGAAATGCGTCGAATAGAATCCGGCAAGTGTCGGAGGAGTTGAAGCGGCTGACGTCGTTTTCGAAACGACAACCCGCGAGTCGTTTAGACAGGACGAAATCCACCGTGTTTGCCGCGGTGCATGCGCTCCGCGGGTTGAAGTTTATTAATAAGAACGACGGTGGAGCCGCGTGGGCCGCCTTGGAAAAACGGTTTGATGAACTCACTGCTGCCACCGGTGGCTTACTTCCACGCTCACTTTTTGGCGAATGCATTGGTAAGTGATCTATAATTCCAGGGTCGTCTTTGAGGAAAAACATGTACCCTTATTGAGGATAATATTTGACTAAAAAGTTAAACCTATCATTGATAATTCAAGATTTTAAAAGTTTAAGTTTTGTAGCGACGAAGCTTGCTGTTCGTTTTCTTCTGTTCCGATGTAATCGCTATTTTTTAGTTTGGTATAGCTATTTAATATTTTCTTTTTAATATTTGGTAGGGATGAATAAAGATTCAAAAGAGTTCGCCGGAGAATTGTTTGACTCACTTTCCAGGCGGCGGAATATCACCGGAGACTCGATTAACAAAGCACAATTAAAGGATTTTTGGGACCAAATTGCTGATCAGAGTTTTGATTCTAGGCTACAGACTTTCTTCGACATGTGAGGGTTTATTGTTTTATTACTTTAATATTATATATTTTTTAATCTTGTATTTATGTTGGGGGGAATTTATATGCTGAAATATAATAAATGCAGGGTTGATAAAGATGCAGACGGCAGGATCACAGAAGATGAAGTCAGAGAGTAAACTATTGTTCTTTCGGTCGATATTAATGAATTTACTAACTTTTTTTTATTTTTTTTATTTTTAACAATTGATAAAAATTTGAACAACTACGGTTTTGAGAAAAAACAAAGTGGATGGGTCGGTAGGACTGACTAGTTTTAACAATTTGACAGTTCAGTTTTAACAGTTTTACAGTTTTTACTCTTTTATTTATTTTTTCACAATCATTAGCTTTGTATCAAATTTTAAATTGATTAGGCCGGATGATTCATACTTTATATTTCAAAATTAAAAGTACAGTAATATATTTTTAAAGTGAACTGAACGGTCTGGATTTGATTAAATCGGCCGACTTGCAACAGTTTGAGTGTTTGGTTTGGTTTCAGTGGGGGACAAGTATGTAATTCTCCCGTCAACTTTGTCTCACTTGAGCTGGTAACACAGTACTAGCTGCACAATGTACCGTAAAACACATGAATCATGGAAAGTTACGCATCATATTTGAACTTGGTTTTGGAGAATATCTAACACTTGTTAATTGATACAGATTATCAGCCTAAGTGCCTCAGCCAACAAGTTATCAAATATTCAGAAACAAGCCGACGAATATGCAGCATTGATCATGGAAGAATTAGACCCCGACAGCCTTGGCTACATCATGGTACTGTTACAAATTACACCACAGCCTTAGATATACAATTTTGATTAGAACAAATCTTTTAGTCATTAGTGATCAACTTTAAACAGGTTGAAAACTTGGAGATGTTATTGTTACAAGCACCAACACAAAACGTGAGGGGAGAAAGCCGAAACTTGAGCCAAATGTTGAGCCAAAAGCTGAAGAAGACACATCACGGAAACCCGATACGAAGATGGTATGAAGATTTGAAGTACTTTTTACAGGATAACTGGCAAAGATGTTGGGTGATTGCACTCTGGATAGGAATAATGGCGGGTTTGTTTACATGGAAGTACATTCAATACAAAACCCGAGCGGTGTATGATCTATTGGCGCCATGTGTATGCATAGCTAAAGGAGCAGCCGAGACGTTAAAGTTAAACATGGCGATTATATTATTACCCGTATGTCGAAACACGATTACTTGGTTGAGGAACAAGACTAGGTTGGGTGTCGCAGTCCCGTTTGATGACAACCTTAATTTCCACAAAGTAAGTTTAACTCTCCCATATTTGTTCAATGTCTTGCATATGATAAGTTTTTTTTGAATGTTTGTAAAAGCGTGACACAATGGTAAATGTTTGATTCCCCTCTATAGAGGCCACAGGTTCGAATCCAGCTTCCACTGGCTTCCTACCTTAACCTCTTGCTCGGTACAAGTTGCGCTTCACCTGGTCACAATGCTTAGCATGTTATTGGTGAGGTCCTGACTGATTCTATGTTTGATATTTTATAGGTGATTGCAATGGCTATTACGGTTGGAGTAGGGTTACACGCGATTTCCCATTTAACGTGTGACTTTCCTCGATTAATCCATGCAACAGAGAAAGAATACAAACCGATGCAACACATTTTTGGGGATCAAGCCCATAGTTATTGGCATTTTGTGAAGGAACCCGAAGGGTATACAGGAATAACAATGGTAGTACTTATGACTATAGCTTTTACGTTAGCAACTCCATGGTTAAGGCGAGGCAAGCTCAACCTGCCGCCACTTTTAAAGAAGTTAACAGGTTTTAACGCCTTTTGGTATTCGCACCACCTTTTTGTTATCGTCTATGTGATGCTTATAGTTCATGGGATCAAACTCTACCTTACCAAGGAGTGGTACAAGAAAACGGTTAGTTAATTTCTGGTTTCTCATTAAAAAAGTAATGCTTAAAGATATGTTTGATTATTTGTAATTGTGAAACGTCTAAACCGTGCTTTTGGGTGCAGACATGGATGTACTTGGCGGCTCCAATTTCGCTATATGCATGTGAGAGATTGATAAGGGCGTTTCGGTCTAGTGTCAAGCCTGTCAAGATACTCAAGGTATGATCTTACATTTATTATTATTATTATTATCATTGATTTACAAAATCATAAATCTAAATATATTTGGTGTGTTAAAGGTGGCTGTTTATCCTGGACATGTGTTGGCCTTCACATGACAAAGCCTCAAGGCTTCAAATACAAGAGGGGACAATACATGTTTGTGAATTGTGCTGCTGTCTCCCCCTTTGAATGGTGAGTTAATTATACCTTAGTTAAAATTTCAAAAAAATTAATTTTATAAGAAAGGAGAATATCATGTGATGCTAAGAAAGGAGTAAATAACTTGATAATCATTACGCGTCCACAGGCACCCGTTTTCCATTACTTCAGCCCCCGGTGATGACTACCTGAGTGTGCACATCCGGACCCTCGGTGATTGGACTAGGCAACTAAAGACTGTCTTTTCAGAGGTACGTACTCAACGTGTTATTTACTCATGTTTATCGTTAAAAATGGTACTTAATGGTATGTTAGTTATATCACCTAACATGTGTATTTTCGTTTGGTAGGTATGTCAGCCACCACATAATGGAAAAAGTGGGCTCCTTAGAGCAGAAAGCCAAGGAGAAAATCCCAAGTGAGTTTAAATGTTTCTAGATTTGCATATATATAGTTAAAAGTTGGTAAGATTGGCGGGTTGTGTAACATGCCAAAATGGGTTCATTATTTTTGTTGAATGATGTGTTGTTATTACGTTGCAAAATTAAACACTAAGGTTACAGTAATTATGTAAATCCGTAAGTAAAATGATTTTGGAGGTTATATGTGTCTATTGATAAATAAACGCGTCAAAAATACTTTTTTCCACCCAAAGCTTAAAGTATGGTGTGAACATCATGAAAATAAGGACATTTAACTGATTAAAAAAAGTTGGGACTTTTTTAGTGTGGTCCAATCATGTGACATGAAACATCATTCCTTTTTAAGTAAGCAAGATTCTTTTTGTTGAATAATATAAACATTAGGAAATGTTTTCAAGTTTGGTTTAATGGCATGGCACCTAATGCTTTTGGATCATGATTTATCTCAAACGGGTAAAATAGATTGAAAGTTGTACGGTGTCTTATTTTTTGTTGATAGAACATGTTGTCCTCTTCTATTCAAAGATTCAAGTTATTATTGTAAGTGTTTACGGGCCAACCCAACATACCTAATTTCCAAACCATTTTGGCACATTTCAATCACCCGACCCGCTCATCATTCCACCTCTTCATTTTAAAAACCTAGATATGTATTTCTAAATAAATTGATTATATTTGTATTACAGTTTCCCTGAAGTTTTAATCGACGGGCCCTATGGTGCACCGGCACAAGACTATAAAAAATACGACGTGGTGCTGCTAGTCGGTTTAGGAATTGGAGCAACCCCAATGATTAGTATTGTGAAAGACATTGTGAACAACATGAAAACCAAAGAAGAAGAAGAAAGTTCCTTAGAAAATGGTGGTACATTACAGAAGAATAAACCTGGCCCCACAAGTTCAAATAACTTCAGAACAACCCGGGCTTATTTTTATTGGGTCACTCGGGAACAGGGTTCGTTTGATTGGTTTAAAGGTGTTATGAATGAGGTTGCTGAAATGGACAATAATGGTGTTATAGAGATGCATAATTATTGCACAAGTGTTTATGAGGAAGGAGACGCGAGATCTGCTTTAATTACTATGCTTCAGTCGATAAATCATGCTAAAAATGGCGTTGATGTTATTTCGGGTAGGCGTGTCAAGTCACATTTTGCTAAAACGAATTGGCGGAATGTTTACAAGCGAATTGCTCTTAATCACACGGGTTCGAGAATAGGTTAGTCCTGTTGACAATTTAAATCTCATTTTCTTTCTTTAAACCGTTAACCTTTAAAATTTTATGTAAAGTAAAAGTGGCCTGATTGGTAGGTCATGTGGGTTGAGTATTGGGTTGAAACGGGTATGGTTATATTAACATTATAGTGATTGATCAAGCCTTTTTAACTAGGGGTGACAATTTAGGACAACCTAAAACACAACACAAAAGTATTCAAGTTTTGGGTTGTTATATCTAACTTTTTTAATAAACATGTCATGGGCGGGTTGGTATGTTTAAATAAGCATGTTGACCCAACAACATGTTTAATTAAACAATTCGACCCATCAACCCTTTTAAGTAAACGAATTGACCCGCCAACCCGATTTACTTGCTTAGATAAACGTTCCATGTTAGTGTTACATTAAATTTCTAACTTTCGTATGGCATAAATTTGTAGGGGTATTCTATTGTGGAGCACCAGCACCAACGAAAGATCTCAAACAATTAGCTTTAGATTTCTCACACAAGAAATCTACCAAGTTTGACTTTCACAAAGAAAATTTCTGAGAGGTTTTCAAATACCTCAAGAAATTATATAAATTCAAACCTTCTAGAATCATATCCTTACCCATCCCACCCCCACCCCCACCCGCACCCGCACCCGCACCCGCACCCTCTCATGTGTACATAGATATGAAGATCAAGGCTACTAGAGTTTAAGATAATGTTGTTTATTTTTGGTTTTTTATTTTTGATTTTTTTTAAATAGTAATAAGAATTGTGAAAAGATAATGCAAGGAGTATAGTGACATCCATGATTTTTGTGGGTGCCAGCAAGGTATTGGGATGAAATATTATTTAGTTTTTGATCAAGAAAAGAAACCACCATTAAGATCAAGAAAGATGCTAGAGTAATGGCTGTTGTCATCCTACAATCACGGTGGTTGAGTTGTTATGAAATTAACTTTATTTAGTTTGTTCAATATAACTTTATGTTGTTGAATAATGTTCACGGTGTTTTAGGAAATAGGGTACCTTTTGTATAGTCTTTTAAGTATTTTTAGTAACTAATACCATTGAAACACAACTAAACAGTTAATCACTTGAGTAACTAAATGCAGCTAACTAACTACCATTAACTCATTATTTTTATGCTCTCAACAATCCGGAAATTGATAAAGAGGCTAATGTGCTTTTAAGAGGAAAAGTTTATGTTTTTCTGAATGAGAAATACTATTAGGGGGAAGGGGTGGTTCCATTTTCCTCATACACACCATCCAATGGTGGTGTGCCACATCACTAGCTCTAAATCTATCACATTTGATGGATTTTAGAAGAGGTGGTGTGGTATGGTGTGGTGTAGT
Source organism: Bidens hawaiensis (assembly GCF_021521415.1). NCBI lineage: Eukaryota > Viridiplantae > Streptophyta > Magnoliopsida > Asterales > Asteraceae > Bidens > Bidens hawaiensis. Next base: position 19,356 of record NW_027505903.1, on the reverse strand, counting down.
GTGATAGGTTTTGGTATACTTACATGTATATATATATAGGTTTTTGTGTGAGTGAAAGAAGTGTATTGGGGGTATATATATATATATATATAGAGAGAGAGAGAAAGAGAGTTCCATCATCCAAACCCACTAAATGCGTGATGGCCATCACGTAGCCATACCCCATCATGCTTGAAAAAGGACCGGCGGCGGTGTTGGGAGGCATATCACGCAGTGCCCCGCCCCCTCTTATATCAAATCCTTTTTAAAAGGGGGGGGCGGAGGGGTGGTTCCATTTTCCTCACACACACCACCCAATGGTGGTGTGCCACATCACTAGCTCCAAATCTATCACATTTGATGGTGTGATGTGATAGGTTTTGGTATACATACATATATATATATATAGGTTTTTGTGTGAGTGAGAGGAGTGTATTTGGGGTATATATATAGAGAGAGAGAAAGAGAGTTCCATCACCCAAACCCACGTTTGAAAAAGGACCGGCGACGGTGTTGGCCATCACGCAGCCATACCCCATCACGCTTGAAAAAGGACCGGCGACGGTGTTGGGAGGCATATCACGCGTGATGGGAGGCATATCACGCAGTGCCCCGCCCCCTCTAATAGGAAAACTTAGTTTTGGTGGATTTTTTTTACTTTAGGAAATTAAAATAGACCGTTTTAATAAAGTTAAATCAATAAATACATGTTAATTAACAAATTCTACGATTAATGTGTTTTGACAACCAAAATCATATAAATCAAAATCATGAAATCTAAGAAAAACTATCAAAATCGGACATCATGAGAGATTTGATGCAAAAGTCAAGTGCGATATTGTTGGCCATTTGCGACCATGTTCACCTTATTATGACCTTCTTGTTCATATTTTACACGTCTTGTAACTCTAGGCTGGTCGAGTGTTACATTTATTTTAAGTCGGACATTTCTAGCCAAGTTGTTTCTTAATTATCCGCTTGCTTCAAATGCATGTCTCTCAATTTTTGAATCAACTCCATAACGACATGGAACTAATTCTTGACTCAAGATGTATACATTTAAAAATAAAAATAATTTAAATAACATAAAAAATGGATGAATTTCACCTCAATGTGTCATGAGGAATGATAGAGCAAAACATTCATGGAGAACAGGTCTCTAAGAAGGTTGTTTGTACACCTTAGGTTTGAATTCATAAGGAATGATTTTCGATAATAGCCAACGGATTTTGAGCTCTTTGGTAGTAAATCAAGAAAATGATTCTACGGTTAAGTAGAACCTTAGGAAGTCCTCGCTCATGTAAACAAAAACAAAGTTGTAAGCTCTTAGTAGCTAAAACATACAATGTTGTTCGATATAAAGACTCATGTTACAAATAATTACGATGAACACCGTCACATGTTTTAATATATCGGAGATTTTCTTAATACACTCACAAGAGTTGATACACTCACAAGAGGTGTATACATTCTCAATTTTGATTAGTGAGGGTCTCAAAAATGTATAGGTTGGATAAAGTCGAAACAAATTGTTTTAAGAATTGACCCATACATGTTTTGTCCATAATTTATTTATCTAATTAATAGCCAATGAATTTAATATGATCACATCATTTTTTTTCTTTTGAACAGCATATGATCATATCATTTGTATTCTTACTATAGTAACCTATAATGAATTAGGAAATGTATAAACTAATAATACATTCAAACGACTTTCAAACCATTTTCTTCTTATACTCGTCTTTTTTTTTATCTAACTCCTAAAATCTTAACTAATAAGTTGTAATTTTCAAACTCTATAAGAAATCATAATCAAATGAACATATATCAAGTTATAATTGAATACATAACTTTGATTTTTGAAGCCATGAATCAAGCACATGGCAGCAAATCATGAGCAGGGCTTGAGTGGTTTCCTTTTGACTTTGAAGTCTCTTCCTACTTGCAATAAGGTCGTACGGTTTAGATTAAATGTGCCAAAACAATCTTGACCGTTCATAGGGGGTGGTGTCAAATTTTAATGACCGACAAGATTGATTAAAACATATTGTGTTGCCTAAAGATTTGTAGATCAGACAGATGATACAATTGGGTTTGAAACGGTGATAGACCAAGATCTCAGTATCAATCACAGAATTACTAAGATCTCAGGATCAATCATATTATTTATATTTCCATAGTATCTCTAATTGATCTAGTCTGATTTATTTCCTTGTAAACGTATGGCCTATATATAGGACCTTTATGTATTCTGGTTGTAATCAATAATAACAAACGATTCCCAATCCTTTTTTTTTCTCCTCCCCTTTTCTTTCAAACCCTAACCTGCAACAGCCTCCATACTTGGCTCTATGACAATGATATCTGCCTTCACTACCGTTGAGAAAACAGCACATAACTCCCACAAATTTGCATTTAAACTCACCCCTACAAACTATCGATTCTAGAAAAACATGATCCACCCGTTTCTAATCACCAACCATCTTTTTGACTATGTTGACGGGACCATCTGCTGCCCACCACCGAGAACCGCTGCCACTACCGACACAACAGCAATGGACAATCCGAGCTACTCTCACTGGCTCACGAATGATGCTCATGTTCGCGTGGTTATTATCTCCACGATCTCTGAATCTTCTTTTCAGCATGTTCAAGGTGAAACTTCTCGTGACCTCTGGCTCTCTTTGGAACGGGCTTATGCACCACATAACTCATCCAGGGAATATACTCTCAAAACTCAGTTGCTAAAACTCGAGATGAAACCTGATGAGACATCAGCCGCTTATCTCACTCGTGCCCAAGAATATGCCACGGCTCTGGCTAATATCGAGGAGTCATTTAAGGACAAAGATGTGACCAAGTTGGTTCTCTCTGTCTTGCGTGAAGAATATGATGGCCTGAAAGCTAACCTCCTTACTCGCTTCCCACCAGTCACTTTTAATGAATTACACAGCCTTCCTAGCGATCTTGAGTTCATGATCCAACGGAGAATTTCCAACCCAGTGCAAGCTTATACAGCCGCAGCCCAGCCAGCGAGTCTGCCATCTCCCTTGGCAGGCCTGCTGCCTCTCCCTCAACCTATCCCTATACTCACTTCCTTACAGCAGCAAGCTTCCCTTCTTGGGTACCAACTCAGCCTTGTAATTAACCAAACCAGCCAACAACCACAAGCTTACTATTCCAATCGATCCCAGAACAATTCTCGCAACAATCGCCGTGGTAATTATCGTGGTAACTCACGTGGTGCTAATACTAGAGGTCGTGATGAGTACCGTGGATCCAACAATCAAACCCGCACATCACAGTTTTCTTGGGCATCCACCCAAAACACCGTCTATGGTCACTGTAAACAATGTGGTATAGGTCACATCCCTGCTCAATGTCCTAATCAGTCACCTTCAGCCCGTGACTCTTCTCAAGCAAACTATGCGGCTTTTGCTGAAACCGGATCTGCATCAGGCTCCATTTGGAAACCCGACACAGGTGCAAATGGCCATGCTACACCTGATCTTGCAAGTTTAGATAACTCTGAAGCCTACTTTGGTAATAATTCTCTTCACGTTGGCGATGGTAATCCTCTTCCTATTTGTCATATTGGTTCTTCAAAATTCTATTATCCTAACAAAACTTTTACTCTAAAAATAGGTAAGATTGAGACAGGTTGTCAGAGTCATTTCTATTGCTGCCTAAGAGCCCTACCCCCCTACTTAAGATATTGCTTGAAAGGCGTTGGTTGAGTGACTGCACTTGCCCCTTTGACTGCTGGATTGATTGACTTTGCCAGCTTCAAACCCTACTGTTCTAAGGATAAGGAAAGGAACTGAAGGGGGATGAAAATATAGCTCATATTCTTCTCTTCCTTAGACCCACCATCTATCTAGTTAGCCTCCTCGGTGAAAGAAAGGGAAATCATTTTTAACATTAGCTCTTCCGGAGCACTCTCTTAGCTTAACAATCTACTAGGGAATCTTATCTAAAGCCTACGATATTTGACTTCTCTCTTTTGAGATGCTTCCAGTGCGCTTCAGGGGTTCTCGAGTCGGGGAAAGGGGAAGGACAGAGAGGATACCATCTAAGAAGGACAGTTGGAGTTGACGGTACAGTAAGAGCTGTTGCTGGAATAACTAGTGTTGATGAAATAGAAGCTCTTCCTACTCTCGTATCCGATGAAGAATAGGCCCAAGGGACATCCATGGACAACCGCCACCCACGTGGTTTAGCTAATTCAACAGCCTTCGGAGAAAAGCGACAAGTACCACTGGACAAGCAAATCACTTTTGGAATCACCTTTAAGGATCCTCTTACGGTGAAATGCCGGAATGATGCTAGGATATCCCGAGCGAGTCAGCTAAACAGAGACATATTCTTCATGTACCCAAACTCACACAAAATCTCTATCAGTTCAACAATTTTGCTCAGATAATAATGTCTTTTTTGAATTTCATTCTTCTTTTTTTGTTGTGAAGGACGAGTCTACACATATCATTCTACTCCCGGGTCTAAGTGATAACGGTCTTTACTCGCTTTATCTACCAAAATTGAAGTCCCTGCCACATGTCTCCTTCACAGCAGTCAAAGCTCCCTCAACAATTTGGCATCAACGACTTGGGCATCCCCATGCTCGAGTTTTTCATTATATCTTGTCTAGTAGTAATTTACCTATTTCAAATAAATTGTCTTCTTCACTATGTTCTTCTTGTCAAATGGGGAAATTGTAACATCTGCCCGAATCCGACCCGACCCAGATACCCGTTTTCTGATCCGATTCTTTTTATGATTTAAAAATTAATTATAATCTTTATAAATCTAACCTTTAATAAATCCTTATGTATATATATATTTAAAATGTTTCTTCCGCCTCTCCTTCCTCTTCTTCTCTTTTCTTTCCGCCGTCCCGCCTCCTTTTCTCTTGCCTTTCCCCCCCTTTTGTTTAACCCTTGAGCCATGAACCCCTTTTTCTCTTAACTCCTTGCTTGTCTTTTGGCTCTTCCCGCCTAAGGATGTCTGCGCAGCTCCACGCGCTAAACTCCTTACAAGGAAGCCTGCGTGAAGATTGACTGTTCCTGCGCTACGCGCTAGGAACTATAGTTCTTCCCGCGGCGCGCTAAGAATGATACTTCTCCGCGCGACGCGCTAAGAATTGTAGATCCTCCCGCGACACGCTGTAAATTTGTAGTTCTTCTCGCAGCGCGCTAAGAATTGTAATTCTTCCCGCGACGCGCTAAGGATTTATATTCTTCCCGCGACGCGCTAAGGATTTATGTTCTTCCCGCGACGCGCCAAGGATTTCAGTTCGTTCCGCGACGCGCTAAGGATTTGTGGTTCTTCCCGCAGCACGCTAAGGTTTGTCTGTGACAGCCTTCTGTGTGTGCCTTCGCGCTCACGCACTCAGCTTTCTCGCGCTAAGTCTTGTGTCTTATCTTGATTTATCCAGCCGTTTACCTTTGGTGATATCGTATCTTTTGTGTTGTTGACCTAACTTGCTTTGTCTGAAAAGTTGCTTTCGGCGCAGCATGCGCATCAATCCTATTGGTTGACAGAAAAAGGTGACTGACAATATCTTTTGAGATCTTCTTTTCCTTACCTTGAACAGTGTTTGCCTGACATATCCCATGTGCTGTGAACAGTAACCTGACAGCTTTTTCCCCCTTTTCCTGCTGCCATATCTTTTGCTTAGATTTGGTGTGATATTTTTCCCCTTTTTCCAGGATTGTGTTCCCTAGGGTTTGCCTATTTATACCCAGCCTTTTCTTTAACATTTCACATACAGACACTTAATCTCTTCTCCTTCTCCCTGCTGAAGACCTTCGCAGCGTAGCCGTCAACATAACTCCAGCTCTCCTTGCCTCTGTTTTTCTTTCTTTTCTTTTCTGCCCTGATCTCGGTTAGTAAATGTTTATAATTTGTTTAAGTAACTCGATGCATATTACCTATGGTTAGTTATAATCTAGACACTAAAACCAATCGTTAAACCGATAATCTTTACTTATAGGTTAACTTGCTTGTTTGGTTCTTGCTTTATTTATCTTCATCGCACCGTTTATCAAGTGAGTTATCTCGTATCTAATCCCTTTTTATTTTTAATGTTTTGGGATGTTCATGTGTTTATACATACTTAGAGTCTTAAACTGTTTATGAACTTTAGTCGCGCAGTGTCCCATGTGTTGAGGATGTTTACTTGGCTGTTATTTGTATGTGTGTATCATTAACCGCTTTGTTCGGCCTATTCCGAAGTTTTCATGGATCCATTGGATGAACACGGGAGACCAATCGTTTACGGTTTTTCTTTGTTTACACTTGCACAGTATGTTTTCTCGTTTTTGTGCTCAATTGGGAGCACGGATTGAACTATGAGCTATGATCTATCTTAGGCTTGATCACAATCTGATTACACCCTTGTTAAACTCTAGACATACACGTGTTGCGCGCAGATTTACTGTATTGCATTAAACTTGATTTCTCACCAACACGCAAGTGTTTGACGTTTATTTTAACACATGTTCAGGTTTGCAGTAGCTGTTTTGGAGCTTGTGGACACGTAGGAAGTTTTCTTTTATTTTGGACCTAGATTAAAATGTATCAAGACAAGTTTATGTTGATCGAATACTTTGCTTTATAATATAATGATTTATGTTTGATTTATGTTCTTTGTTTTCCTCGCTGCGCGTGCGCGATAAAATGTGTATTAATAAATATTGACACCAATAGTGTCACGGGTAATGAAACAATATGTGACGCCCCGATGTATAATCCGCCTTTGGTCGGGGTGTGACAGATTGGTATCAGAGCTCGTTGACTTTAGGATAGGTGGTTAGACGTAACGACCTAGAAAACTTAAGTCCCCTCTCGCGCATGAGAGAAATCTCGTGTTTGCGCGCTTATTGTTAATTACTCGTTATTTATAAATATGCTCGCGCCTGCGCAGTATATGATTTTATGTTTTATTCCGCGATCTTTCGATTTTTGTTTATGTTCGTTTGTTGGAATTGAAAATCCGAGAAGTCATGGTGATACATGAATAGTTGACTTTCAATTCCCATTTACTTTATATTTTTAAGTTGAAGATTGAAAGGTCATGGTGATACATGAATTGTCAATCTCCAATGCTTATTTACTTATATTTTATATTGAGGATTGAAAAGTCATGGTGATACATGAATCGTCAATCTCCAATACCCGTTTGCTCGTATATTTTTTTTAAATTGAGAATTCGGAAGGTCATGGTGATACATGAATTGCCGATTCTCGATTCGAATTTATTACCTTTATTAAGTCTGCATATAAAGTCATTTACTTTACCTTAACTTTTGTTAGCAACTAGCTTCGCGAAACAAGCTTTAACAAGGTTATACTTTGCGCTAAAACGGTTTCTCATAACATGATATTAACTAAAACTAGAACTTTTATAGAATGCCTCCACTATCAGCTCGTCATCAGAGGAGAGAAGCCGCGCGCAGACGTAGGCAGCAACGTTCCCAGGAAATGGCCGCCGCGATAGCACAAGCCTTAAACCAAAACAATATCAACCGCTCTGGTTACAACATTAAATCCTTTAATGCGGGTAACCCTCCAAAGTTCACAGGTCTTGAAGGAGCCACCGTAATGCTCCAGTGGCTCGAGAAAATTGAAAACACTTTTCTCCATACCCATTGCCCTCCAAACCAGCGAACCTTATACGCCTCAAGTGTCCTGGAATCTAGAGCGCTTACTTGGTGGAACGGAGTAACTCATGCGCGTGGCGCAGAGGTTGCTTCTAGCATGCTCTGGGAGGAATTCAAGGAACTTCTGACGCGAGAATTCTGCCCTCCCAACGAAGTCAAGCGCCTCGAAGAGGAATTCTGGAACTTGAAGCAGTACAGTGGCGAAGCGCGCGAGTACGCGACGCGCTTCCACGAACTAAGTTTGCTTGTCCCTCACCTTGTTACCCCTTCCCGCCGAGCCATCGAAAAATTTCTTGGGGGTCTTCCCATGGAAATTCAAGATTCGGTATGGGCGAGAAACCCAGTAACCCTCTCTGACGCCATCGAGTTGGCCGCTGTGCTCAGCGACAACCATGTCAGAGCAGGAACCCTGTTCCTGCGGGGAACTGAAAAGACCAAACCCACCAAGACTGACCCAGAACCAACAGAAACCAAGCCAGAACCCTCAAACCATAAACGAAGGCGCAAAACCAAAGCTTACGCGCTTGCTAACCCACTCGTCCAGCAACCCCTTTACCAACCTCCAGTTTATGCGCCTAACCCACTGTCTACCTACCCAACTCCCCCTGTAGTCCATAACTATGCCCTAACTAATCCTGCACTCCCTACCCCGCCAACTAAGAAACCTTACACAGGAAATCAGCCCTTCTGCCCAACCTGTAAATTTCATCACCCAACTCAAGCCCCGTGTAGGCAATGTAACCAATGTGGCCGCGCTGGTCACTCTGCTGAGTACTGTAGAGTCCCTCCCGCCAACCCAATTGTGCAAACACCACCAACCTACCCGCAGAACCCACAACCAACATACCAGAATCCCCAACCAAGATCGTGCTTTAACTGCGGTGATCCCAGTCATTTCCGGAACGCGTGCCCGAGGCTACAAGTCCAGATTACTCAAGCGAATCCGGTGAACCAAATTTTGAACCAAGTGACGCGCTAACAAACTTATAACCGCGCACCGAGCGCAAGCGATTTATTGACGTAGTTAATGGTACATTTTTTTTTATGCATCTATACTTTTTGTTACTGGTGCCGATAGTTTTATTTCTCGCGCGTTTGAGCAGAAGCTCGCGCGACCGCGCACTTTGCTTAAGGAAAACTTGTTGAATTGGCTAATGGCGAAACTATTTTAATAAACTTTATAATCATGGACTGCACGCTTAATCTTAATGAAAACGATTTTGATCGACCTTATCCCCGTACCTTTTCTTTGCGCATCCTACTTGGAGATAAATTTCGGGACGAAATTTCTTAAACTAGGGGAGACTGTAACATCTGCCCGAATCCGACCCGACCCAGATACCCGTTTTCTGATCCGATTCTTTTTATGATTTAAAAATTAATTATAATCTTTATAAATCTAACCTTTAATAAATCCTTATGTATATATATATTTAAAATGTTTCTTCCGCCTCTCCTTCCTCTTCTTCTCTTTTCTTTCCGCCGTCCCGCCTCCTTTTCTCTTGCCTTTCCCCCCCTTTTGTTTAACCCTTGAGCCATGAACCCCTTTTTCTCTTAACTCCTTGCTTGTCTTTTGGCTCTTCCCGCCTAAGGATGTCTGCGCAGCTCCACGCGCTAAACTCCTTACAAGGAAGCCTGCGTGAAGATTGACTGTTCCTGCGCTACGCGCTAGGAACTATAGTTCTTCCCGCGGCGCGCTAAGAATGATACTTCTCCGCGCGACGCGCTAAGAATTGTAGATCCTCCCGCGACACGCTGTAAATTTGTAGTTCTTCTCGCAGCGCGCTAAGAATTGTAATTCTTCCCGCGACGCGCTAAGGATTTATATTCTTCCCGCGACGCGCTAAGGATTTATGTTCTTCCCGCGACGCGCCAAGGATTTCAGTTCGTTCCGCGACGCGCTAAGGATTTGTGGTTCTTCCCGCAGCACGCTAAGGTTTGTCTGTGACAGCCTTCTGTGTGTGCCTTCGCGCTCACGCACTCAGCTTTCTCGCGCTAAGTCTTGTGTCTTATCTTGATTTATCCAGCCGTTTACCTTTGGTGATATCGTATCTTTTGTGTTGTTGACCTAACTTGCTTTGTCTGAAAAGTTGCTTTCGGCGCAGCATGCGCATCAATCCTATTGGTTGACAGAAAAAGGTGACTGACAATATCTTTTGAGATCTTCTTTTCCTTACCTTGAACAGTGTTTGCCTGACATATCCCATGTGCTGTGAACAGTAACCTGACAGCTTTTTCCCCCTTTTCCTGCTGCCATATCTTTTGCTTAGATTTGGTGTGATATTTTTCCCCTTTTTCCAGGATTGTGTTCCCTAGGGTTTGCCTATTTATACCCAGCCTTTTCTTTAACATTTCACATACAGACACTTAATCTCTTCTCCTTCTCCCTGCTGAAGACCTTCGCAGCGTAGCCGTCAACATAACTCCAGCTCTCCTTGCCTCTGTTTTTCTTTCTTTTCTTTTCTGCCCTGATCTCGGTTAGTAAATGTTTATAATTTGTTTAAGTAACTCGATGCATATTACCTATGGTTAGTTATAATCTAGACACTAAAACCAATCGTTAAACCGATAATCTTTACTTATAGGTTAACTTGCTTGTTTGGTTCTTGCTTTATTTATCTTCATCGCACCGTTTATCAAGTGAGTTATCTCGTATCTAATCCCTTTTTATTTTTAATGTTTTGGGATGTTCATGTGTTTATACATACTTAGAGTCTTAAACTGTTTATGAACTTTAGTCGCGCAGTGTCCCATGTGTTGAGGATGTTTACTTGGCTGTTATTTGTATGTGTGTATCATTAACCGCTTTGTTCGGCCTATTCCGAAGTTTTCATGGATCCATTGGATGAACACGGGAGACCAATCGTTTACGGTTTTTCTTTGTTTACACTTGCACAGTATGTTTTCTCGTTTTTGTGCTCAATTGGGAGCACGGATTGAACTATGAGCTATGATCTATCTTAGGCTTGATCACAATCTGATTACACCCTTGTTAAACTCTAGACATACACGTGTTGCGCGCAGATTTACTGTATTGCATTAAACTTGATTTCTCACCAACACGCAAGTGTTTGACGTTTATTTTAACACATGTTCAGGTTTGCAGTAGCTGTTTTGGAGCTTGTGGACACGTAGGAAGTTTTCTTTTATTTTGGACCTAGATTAAAATGTATCAAGACAAGTTTATGTTGATCGAATACTTTGCTTTATAATATAATGATTTATGTTTGATTTATGTTCTTTGTTTTCCTCGCTGCGCGTGCGCGATAAAATGTGTATTAATAAATATTGACACCAATAGTGTCACGGGTAATGAAACAATATGTGACGCCCCGATGTATAATCCGCCTTTGGTCGGGGTGTGACAGAAATCCTCAAAGTTGTCTTTGAAACTTTCAAATTTTCGTAGTAATAACATTTTGGATTTAGTGTATTGTGATGTTTGGGGTCCCGCCCCATCTATTTCATTTACTGGTTGTCGATTCTTTTTACTATGTGTTGACCATCACTCACGTTATATGTGGTTTTACCCTTTAAAGCTTAAATCTGATGTCTTTTCCACGTTTCAATTGTTTGTTAAAATGGCCAAGAGACAATTCAACACTAAACTTAAAGGGGTTCAATCTGATTGGGGGGGGGGGGTGAGTTTCGTAAACTTGCACCATATCTATCCTCACTTGGCATCATTCACCAACGCTCGTGTCCGCACACGAGTGAACAAAATGGTGTTGTCGAACGCCAACATAGACATGTTGTTGAAACTGGTTTGACTCTTCTTGCCCACTCTCACACTCCCCAACGCTTTTGGGACTTTGCTTTTGAAACAGCCGTTTACCAAATAAATCGCATACCCTCAAGAACCAACTCAAATAAATCTCCTTTTGAATGTCTATATCACCGACAACCTGATTACTCATTCTTACGAGTTTTTGGGTGTGAATGTTTCCCTCACCTATGACCATATAACCCTCACAAAATGGATTTTAGGTCCACTACATGTGTCTTTCTAGGCTATAGTTTAATCCACCATGGGTATCGTTGCCTAGATTTACAAACTGATCGTATCTATATTGCTCGTCACGTTCGTTTTAACGAGCATCTTTTTCCTTTCAACCCACCGATCACACCCTTACCGGATTAATCCCCACCCTACTACTCTTCCTACCCAAATCCCTCTATACCAGCCCCCACGACCCATTCACATATGAACCACATATCACCAAACCCTGAACCAACCTCTAATCCACAACCCTTGGCTTCTACACAACAAACCCATGACCCTAACCCTGACTCACAATCCTCGAATGACCCTGCCATTGACCCACAATCCTCGGCTCACGCATCCCCCCACCTCGTACCCGTCCATCTAATCTTAGGCAAAATCCTAAACCCACCATTTGCTATGATCCTTCTGCTTATCATGTTTCTACTAACTTTTTTGATGTTGTTGAGCCTTCCTCTTTCACTGTCGCCAACAAATACCCAGAATGGCGTCGAGCCATGGCTGAAGAGTTTGATGCGCTTGTTAGAAACAGAACATGGTCTCTTGTTCCTCGTGTTGCAACTACTAATGTTATTAATTCAAAGTGGATATATAAGATTAAAAAGGATGCAGATGGAAAGGTTACTCGCTATAAGGCAAGGCTAATTGCCCAGGGGTTTAACCAGAAACCTGGTATAGACTATCAGGAAACTTTTAGTCCCGTTGTCAAAGCAACAACAATACGGGTTCTTTTGTCTCTTTCTGTAACAAATCAGTGGTCTCTTCGCCAATTAGATGTTCAAAATGCTTTTCTTCACGGTGAATTGAAGGAAACAGTTTACTTACGTCAACCACCTGGTTTCATTGATGCATCCAAACCTGATCATGTTTGCTTGTTGCATAAGTCTCTCTATGGTCTCAAACAGGCACCACGCGCATGGTTTGAACGCCTCAACAACACTTTACATCATCTAGGTTTTACTGGTTCCAAAACAGATCCATCACTTTTCATTCTTAAGAACCGTGGAACCTTAGTTTATGTATTGGTGTATGTAGATGATATTATTGTTACAGGCAACAACACAAACTCCATCAATGATGTCATTGCACAATTGGGCACCTCGTTTGCAGTCAAAGACCTGGGGGACTTGCATTATTTTTTGGGTATTGAAGTAGTTCGTCATGGCAGCAGCTTAATTCTCTCCCAACGAAAATATATTTCTGACCCGATTCACAAAGCGGGGTTATCTGACTGCAAACCTTTTCCTTCTCGTATGAGTGCCTCTCAGATTCTCACTCTTGGTGATAGCCCACTTCTTGCTGATCCGACCAAGTATCGTCAACTCGTGGGTGCATTTCAGTATGCATCCTTATCCAGACCTGACATAACTTTCGCTGTCAACAAAGTCTGTCAATACATGTAGGCTCCCACTGAAAATCACTGGTCGGTTATTAAAAGGATCTTACGCTATCTCAAAGGTACCTCACATTTTGGCCTTTTTATTCGCCATGATTCTCGTTCCACCCTACATGCCTTTACTGACGCCAACTGGAACACCACTTTGCGAGCCTTTTCTGATGCTGATTGGGCCGGATGTCCCGACGACCGTCGGTCCACGGGAGGGTTTGCCATATATTTAGGCTCCAATCTTATATCATGGAATGCTCGAAAGCAACGTGCAATATCTCGCTCCTCTACCGAATCTGAATATAAAGCTTTGGTAGACACCGTTGCTGAATTAACATGGCTAGAAGCACTTTTATGGGAACTTGGTATTATCTCTAAAGTTACACCTACACTTTGGTGTGATAATTTAGGTGCCACGTGTCTGTCTGCTAATCCCGTGTTCCATGCTCGCACGAAGCATGTTGAGTGTGATTATCATTTTGTTCGTGAGAAGGTTGCTCAAGGAAAACTACAAGTTAAATTCATCTCTACACATGATCAGTTAGCCGATGTATTTACCAAGCCTTTACCGACTCAAAGGTTTCTAATGCTACGTTCCAAGTTGCAGGTCGTTCCCCGCCCTCAACTTGCGGGAGGGTGGTAGACCAAGATCTCAGTATTAATCACAGAATTACCAAGATCTCAGGATCAATCATATATTATTCATATTTCCATAGTATCTCTAATTGATTTAGTCTGATTTATTTCCTTGTACACATATGGCCTATATATAGGACCTTTATGTATTCTGGTTGTAATCAATAATAACAAACGATTCTGTGTTTTAATTAACGGTATATTCAAAAGGTTGTAATGGTGTTCCTTTTGGATTTGTATATAGGGTCAATTAGGTATAACATGTTTACATGTAAACGGGTTTCATGTTGTAACGTTTGATAACATAAGACTTGTGACATGTCAAATGGGTCAAATATACGAAAGTGAACTAAGAATGAAGCATATCAAACCCTTTAACTCATCAAAATTGACTAATGGGCATTTAAATGCTTTTGTCGTAATTTATTTAACAAAAATCATATCATTTATTAGTAAATATAAAAAGATGTTGACGGTCAACCCAACCCGACTCATTTTATTTTGTTACTCAATCCGTCTATTGGTTTTAACACTTTTTATTTGAATAAACATGACCGCTTCAAATTGTAACAACATATATAACATAATTCCTAAATTAGTCTTAACAAAACCAACACGACACTAACTTTTATCTTCTTTTTGTTAATATTTTTTTATATTAAATGTAATGTTGGAATATGATACTAAAGTCAAACATAAAGTCAACTGTGATATTCAAGGTTACTGTTAGTAGTGGTTGATAGTAATGGGGTTTATGGATGATGTAATCTACGGTAGCAATAGGTGTTCATTGTCGACTATGTGTAATCAATAGGAATTCAGTGCATCAGTATCTGTAGACAATAAAATGCCATTAGAAACTAAATTGATCATCAAGTGAGTGTGTTAAGTTTTCCCAATTCTAATAAAGGTTTAGAGGCATAGTTGTCAATTCTATGTTGTGTTGTTTGTAAGTACGTTGTAATCGATTTTAAGATAGTCATATAGATTAGGTATATACACATACGCGTACGCACACCAGGTAGACGAAAAATGATCTCGTTTTTGGTCATATCATTTGATTAGTTTCAATAAAGAGATCGTTAGTGTTTATTTTTGCAAATCAAGCTTGTCTTGATATATATATATATATATATATATATATATATATATATATATATATATATATATATATATATATGTTGTTCTTTGGTGTTAGAGTTCAAACGATTAAGATTTATTTACAACATGTAACATCATATCGTATATAAGTAACTTAGGGGGTGTTTGGGATTGCTTATTTTCACCAACTTATAATTTATAAACTTTTTGAAAAGTAATAAGGTGTTTGGGATTGCTTATATTGTGAGTTGAAAAGTTTCATAAGTTACACTTTTGTAAGTTATTAACTTAATGAAAAGTTATAAGAGGCAAAATAACGAATTCCAAACATCCCCTTAGTATAGTTGGTAAACTAGTGACATGACATCATTCTTTTAACTACATTTACATACTATATAAAAGTTAAAGATGTCGTATACACCGGAAAACCAAACTTTACGTATAATGACAAAAGGTAAAAGTGATCATTTATTGCTATAAACCGAGAGGGCGTAACTTTGACATCTCACGTAGGCGGTATTACTTAGTCATGGTTTGAAATCTTTATGTGTGCTACAACCTAGTAGACATATGAATAGGTATGGCATAAGTATAATGCGTTAGGTAACAATGCATTAGCCGTTTCCAACAAATAAGATCTAGCTTCACTTTCAAACAATACGAGTAACACATGGTCAAATTCATTTGCATTCTTTTGACCCAAACACTAGCAACATTTTTGTAGTTCAACCATCTCGTCTATTTTGCTAATTATTATCGCACCCAACTCATTGAATAGCTACGTCATAGTTAGCAAATTGAAAACTGGAATGTATGTGTATAAAATATAAAAGAGGGTGTTTATAATGACTAAGATAGTGTAAGGAGAATGACCTTTTATGTCATTAACTAAAGTTGTATCGAGTCTTATGTCATGTGTTGTTTGATGCATGCAATATACGAAGAGGCGAATTTTAACACCATATCAGTTTTAAATAACCGCCTTAAGTGCCACAATGCGTTTTTTTTTCACAATTTTCTATTTAAAAATCGTTTTATATACAATGCCTATCTATACATATTTTTATAAATCTTTATAAATATGTATTGAAAATCAATTAGTTGCATATGACAACGAAGCAATATATATATATATACACACACACACAATCTTACTGATATAACGAAACTTAATAATAGTAGAACTTACATTTACATCCCGTGAGTCCATCATACTCGACGTTTAACCAAATTGAAAGCCAATATTTTTTGAATCCCCTCCATCTAAGGCAAATAATTTAGTCAATTGATCTACGTCGTTAGAACTTAGATATCATCCTTTGAGGGAGAGAGTTCAAAAAATACGGGATTTCACAAATCTTTTTGTGTACTCACGAACTTGAAAAGCCAAAAGGGAGGGAAATCTTCAAAGAATGTGACCAGTTTATATAACACTCGGGGTATACGCATGATCTACTCATCGTCGACAACTTCAAGAAACATACATTGTAAATTACTAGGTTTTTGTTTTGATCAATGATGTGGCATATCTATGGGTTTTCACAATGGCAATGCTTGTACTCAAAGCAATGCATACACGACACATGTAAGATAATGCTAAACATTGTTTTTTCTTGGTTTATTAGTCCAAAATATCATATTTAAGGTACAAACGGGACCACATGAAATGAATGTACACCAACGATGATGATCTTGAATTGGATTTGTGTCCTATCAGAATTAGACACGTAGATTGATAATTTAGGACAAATATATGCATATGATATACATGGTTATTCTTATATTCAATTGTCAAACAAAGCTAGGGCGCGAGATTTGTCCTTAATAGGTGTGGAAGGCTTGCCTAATTTTTTAGAAAGAATCAAAGTTGAGAGGTTTTCGGAAAAGAGTACATTTTTGTGAGGTTATGTTTTATATAGTGTACATATTAAGCTTAGAAAACAAGGTCGATACGAACATCGAGCAATTATGTAAGCCTCTTTGATTTTGAGACGTTACAAAGTGCATATTGATAAAAAGGGTTTGAAGTTTGAACCTATGTTATATGTATGATTATAAGATTATTTTACGTGTTTAATAAATGATATATGAAAAGTGAAGGAAACTCTTAAATATACATGTGTAGATATAATTAACATAAAACATCAAATATTTAAGACGTAACTAAAGTGAATCTCATGATATTTGAGATTAACGAGGTCTGATATGTCTATATTTCACCGAAAAAAAAAATATATCAAGTGAATTACGAGATATGTTTTTTCGAACCTAAAGGATATATAACTTACCGGACACGGTTTCTAGGCCCTTTACACATTCTTTTTTTTTTTCTAAACCATTCTTACGATATAAATGTTTTAAATTTCATACGCGTAAAAGCCAACAATTATGTTTAATGTTCAGAATGCATAAAACCTTGTAAACCAATTTAGATATCCTCTTTTTAAGTTAATATAGTTATTTGAAAAAATTAGCACAACCCCAGTGAATTCTTGGGAAGTGACCATATTGGTTAAAGTTAAAATTGTTAAAATGTGGACTTACCCGAGGCTCCTTGGCCTAGTGGCATGGTCGTAAAACTCGCGTCTAGGTGTCGGCTACTTAATGAATAATCCCCAAATATTCCCCGACTAAGGCCGAATACTCGCAAATCCTTAGTCGTCCGAGTTGGCTACGGCTAACGACTTCTGCAACCATAGCTGGTGACAATTATACATTTCCCTTTGTTGCCAATGGAATGGCAATCTTGGTCAAATGATCGTCATAGATTTATCTACAACTTTCTCTAAATTTTGCTCACAAAGATATGTTCCCCCACTTGACTCCTAATTATTACTCTGAAAGAAATTATAAAAATCTGTGATAATTATACGAGTGAAATTGGCTTTGACTTTGACAATGAAATAGAAAAGTTAAAGCGTCACTGGTTATGTTTTCAGTAGTTATAATAATAATAATAATAATAATAATAATAATAATAATAATAATAATAATAATAATAATAATAATAATTATTATTATTATTATTATTATTATTATTATTATTATTATTTTCTTAAAGTCAAATTTATGTAACAAAAATTAATATCTCTTTAGAAGAAAGTAAACTATATTTCTGAGAGAATCTAAAACTGGTCAAACTAATATACAAATGTTTGGACATAGAGCGTGTAAAGAAGCAAGAAAGGATTGGCCCTTTCGAAGCCCATATTTAATCAGGTCAAAGCCCATGTCAATCGTGCTCAACCAAGACGTAACATGACCTTTAAATTTTGCTTGTTTAATTGATTTCTTTGTTGCAGGATATTAAGCGGTCATCAGGGGAGGCTCGATATCAGGGGAGGCTCGAAGGGTGTGCGAATCGAATCATCAGTCGGGGCACATAAGTTTTATGGACACAAACTTTTTTTATACATATTACATATATATGTTTTTGGTGTTAAAAATAAGGTTATTTGCAATGATTTATGAGATAATTACATGTTCAGAATCGTTTTTATTTATAACAAATCGGTCGATAAAAGTTTTATCAATGTACATTAGCGAATAAAAACTTTTCGTTAAGGTCTACAGGTCTTTGTATTTTGGCTCGTCCAAGGTATTTAAATTCTCGGAGACGACCCTGACGGTCATAATATTTGTATAAATGGAGTTTAGGTGTGCATGAATAATGATAAGAACACAAACAGTAGACAAATAACTAGGAAACTAGTGCTAAAAATATATAAACATATTCAAGATTATAAAACGATATGTATCCATATTACATATATACAAAAAGATAATCATATGCAAAGTCCATGTAATCTTATGTTTTCACAAACTTCTATTATAGACCATGTCCTCATAAAAGTGTAACTCTGACAAATTATGTCTAATCCGTTTATCCCAAATCATTTTTGGTCTGCCTCTACTCCTCATTTTCACTGTGAGGGTTTCTCCTGCTCTCAGCGGCGTAATCATCTGTCTTCTCTTTACATACTCAAACCATCTCAATCTTATCTTATCTAATTATCTAATGTACTAACTACAACTAACTTTTCCTTAATAGCCCTAACTTTTCCTTAATAGCCCCAATAATTTATACTAGATCCTATTCTTTCTTTTTTTTTTTCGTTCTGTTACCTTTACAACAAGTTGACAGCGATGCATGGAGAAAAGAAGCCACCAGATGACCAGATAGATAGATGCCTATCGCTTTGCAATCGTCTTGTGGGAACTCATGCACAATAAGATGCCATTCCAAGCATCTCAAATCTTCATGTCGTTTAAACGGTTTTTTCGTTTATTTATTAACTAGCTTTTATCTTCCGTATTGTTTTATATTATTCGTTTATAATATTTATATATTTTTTAATTTTTAATTTTATATATTATATGAAAATTAATAATATACTTAGGATTTGATAATGAAAGAGTTTCACAAATTAATGAGATGTTATAACCCGATTTAAAAGCTAGCTAGGTTTGGTAACCCCGCTTATTTTTTTTTACCATAAAATTGTTTCTTAATTATAAATAATATCTTTATTTTCATAAAGAAAACATATATTATTTTTAGTATTTCCCTATTTTTTTTTATAGGG